>NC_043970.1:28262146-28427146 GCF_902148855.1 Sphaeramia orbicularis | reverse complement strand
AAGGCAGTTAAATAATACAAAGGGTCACTAACTGACTTTTGGTCCCACTGTTGATTGGCTATGGTATTTCTTCAACACTTCTAGATATTTAATTTTTTTAAAAATCAGAAATGAATTATTCTCCAGACTAAAAAAGATCAGTATGGTCTTCATTGCTGTAAATCTCCAATACAATAAACTTACATGGAGTTATTGATAAAGTAGATTTTGCTGTTTGCTTTAAGTGAAAATGTTGTTGTTCTTTTGGTTTTCATTCCTTGTTGTTATCATCAGGAAGCAAAAATATTATAAGCTGTAAAAGCTGGTATTTATTTAGAAATCTAACCCATGCATTTACAACATCACCATCAATATTCATCTGTAAATGAACAATGGAAAAATGTTATTGTTTAACAAAGTTTAATATGTGTGATATACAAGTTTTTAGCAGGGGTTCAATAAATTGGATTCTGATGTTAGTTATCAGTGCAATATTGACCCAAACATCAGACCGAGGTGTCAGTAATAATGAAATAAATCAAATCTACTTAGTTCATGTTATTTTACGTGTTATTCTACTTGTGCATATTATTAGTATTTTTTGTTTTATTTTGTTTCTTTGCATGTTCGAAAGAAAGAAAGAAAGAAAGAAAGAAAGAAAGAAAGAAAGAAAGATATTACTTCACTTTATCAGTCTATATAATAATCAATCTGTCATAATAATTATTAAATCTAATAATGACAGATAATTATGTCACTCATTAAGTTACTTCAATGTTCTACAAAATGAATTAAATATAAAAATAAATCTCTGACACTAATAACAAAGGCCCTGCACTTTGGAGGTATTTCACTTTTTTTTACACATTACACTTTTTCACTTTTTTGGACAGCAACAGGTGTTTTTACTGAGTTGCTGAGTTGTATTAAAGATAATTTGTGTCACATACACTATCAGTCAAAAGTTTGGACTCACCTTCTCATTTAAATGATATGAGATGGACCACAGATGGCCAACAAGTGCTCAGTATCACTGAGAACTCCTTCAAGACTATTGGAAAACATTTCAGGTGACTACCTCATGAAGCTCATCGAGAGAATACCAAGAATGTGCAAAGTAGTAATCACAGCAAAGGGTGGCTATTTTGAAGAATCTAAAATATAAAACATGCTTTGAGTTATGTCATGCTTTTTTAAACTACATAGTTCTGTATGTTATATAATTTTGGTGCCTTCAGTGAGGATCTACAATGTAAATAGTCATGAAAATAAGGAAAAACCAGGTGTGTCCAAACTTTTGACTGGTAGGGTATATATTTGTTACATTATATGAAAGCAATATTTAATTTCGAGGCTGATGTTGCTCTAGAAACAAAAGAATGGATCGTTGTTTCTTCCATATAGCGAGGCGTAGCTTATTAAAGCTGCAGTGATGCAAAGGGTTAATTGACGTGTGTGAGAGCTGTAATTACCAATCACTGATCACGTTTCAGATATATTTAGTCTTTTGATATGAACTTGTGACTCATCTAGGGTGTACCCCACTTCACCTGTAAGTAGCTGGGATAGATTCCAGTGACCCTAGTGAGGATAAAGTGGGTTCAGATGATGAATGAATGATATGGACTGAGAGGAGAGAGTATATTCCATTTTTGAATTGTCTTAACAGTACTCAGGATTGGTGCATAGCCAGCATTCACTGTGTCAATGTTCACAGCATTAATGAATTCAGTCTGATTCAGTATAATGTAAATGACGCAGCAGGTAAACTTTATTTACTACTGTGAACATATCTGCAGAATTTTGACTCTCGTGACTGTTAGGGTAGTGTTTGCTGTTGTTTCTCTCATAGAATCAAAGAACCAAACTCACCTCATCAGTGACATGAACCATAATAGCAGGTTCTTCTCTGGTCCAGCTCAGTGTGAATATTCTTTCTTGGAATTTTCAAGTGCTCATTTACAGTCATTTAACCTGCAATAATTGTGCCAACCCATGATATGTAAGTTTCTTTACATTTTTTGGATATATTAGGGAAATTCAGTTTTTCTTAAGCTCAAAGTAATTAAAATAAAGTAAGACTCAAAGGTCAAATTAAAGGAAGTAATTAGTGCTGTATATACAAAATAGTCGGAGTTGTAATTGTCCGGTTCAAGTGTTCGGTCTGTTTGCCATCCACTGAGGTTTTGTACAGTCTGATGGTAATGCAGATGAGGTGAGGCATCCACTGCAGCTGCCTGTCTGGTTGGTTAGAATGTGGTGAAGAGGATGATCCCAACAATCCATTATGTCCTCCACCACAACCTGCAGTCCAGTCTCCTTCTGAGCACTGAACCAGCATTTTCCACCAGTTCATCCAGCCGTTTTGCATTATTGTGTTTTATGCTGCCCTCCCAATGGACCGCAATATAGAAAAGCTTGTAAAACACATGTAGCATCTTCTTCAAGGGGCCTCCTAAGGAAAAATAGTCAACTCTGTCTTGCTCAGGGACCAATCCATCTCTGTGTCCACCACACATATGATGACTGTCTGAATAAGAGACTTAAACAATTGCTCTCTAATACTTTATGCTTATTTTTAGGCGCCATTGCTTTTGTGCTCAGTCTCCATGTTTCACTTGCAGGTTTAAGTATTGTCTGTTTCTTGCTTTTACCATGATGATCAGTCAGATTCACTTGTGTATCACTGTCTTTGGCTCAGCTCACCTTAATGCAGTGGTTCCCAACCTTTTTTGGCTCATGACCCCATTTTGACGTCATACATTTCTGGCGACCCCAGATATTCAAAATGAATAAGTTTTTTCGCTAACATTAATTTGTTTTTGATCATGCAATAGTTTGCTGTACTATGTTGCAAATAAACATTAATTTTAGATGACATTTAGGCTATATGATGTGTATTATTATGGACGGAGACAGAAAAGCCAGGTGTAGATTACTGCACAAAGTGAGAATTTTATTTTCCTTGGTCAGGATATGTACAGTCAGTCCAGCTTGGATTTACAAGGCAGCAAATTAATACTGAAAAAACAATAACTCAAACTATGAATTATGAAAGAGCTGCAGCATCTGAAACTGACCACAATGAACATTTTAAAGATAAACAGTACCACAGTGCTTCAGTTTCAGCTTCACAGTTTGTCTTGTCTTTTATGTATTGTGATTGTCTCTCTCAACTCACCATATATTTTTTTATTTTATTTTATTTTTATTCAATTAGTAGAAATTTCAGGTGACCCCATTTGAATTCCAGGCAACCCCAAGGTTAAAAACACTGGGTTAATGACTAACAGTACATGAGAGTATTTGCCTCATAAAATCACCATATCACTGTTGCTGATGAACTTTAAAGTCAGTTCTAACATTTTTTATTGCATCTATTTGTGTGGTGCTAGCACATCTAACAAATTAAACAAATAATGGTATCAGCTTTTAATGAACCAACTTACCTCTGAAGTTGGCTGGTTTCAGTGATCCACATACCAAAATATTTACAGAGCTTAAGTTAAAATTATGAGTGTTAGAAATGAATACAACTCCATTTACAGAAGATGTCTGTATTCGACATATATGAATTTAATGCAAAAGGTTCAACCTCCTTTATGTTTTGAAGTCATCGTGATCCGTCTGCAGTAGCTGAATCTGACACCTCATTCTACTTCCTTAATCTCCTCAATCATCTGTTCTTTTTTTTGTCTGTATGTAAAGCTGAAAGTAAAATGTGCTCATATTTATTTCTAAGTGATACTTGTGCCTGCTGTATGGGTCTTTTTAGATTGTATGAAATATCATCAAGTGTAGTAAGTACCAGAGGATGGTTGTTTGACATGATGACTGAGCTGATGATTCATTTGTGACTCCTGTTTGGAGCTTCTTATGTAACACTCGGTTGAGTAATACTTTTTAAATAGAGACACATTTGCTTTCAACAAGGCCACTGATAGGAAATTGATGTCTAAGTGTGCAAAACCTTAGGATGATGCACAGCAAATGGACAGAAAGTGGAAGTTAGTGGGAAGAACACTGTAAAAAATATCATAATGCATGTAATAATACTCTGATGTATAGTATATCCAATGCAAATGCTTGGTCCATTTATTTGTCATTTCCAGAACTGAAAACTGCTTCTATCCAACCTTATAATAGTTTATAGCCCAGCACCATCTTGTAATTTTAGCAATTCAGCAAAATAGTATGTAAACTATGGTGATATATGTATGCTTTTTATTTTATTAATTTTAACAGTTATGAAGTGGTAAAATATGGAAGCAAAAACTACTAATGCCTGTGTAATAAAATAGGATAATGACAAACTACTGCAACATTCCTTAACCCTTGTATTATCTTTGGGGTCAATTTGACCCCATTCAGTGTTTATCATTCAAAAATAATAGTTGATTTTTTCTTTTTTTTTTTTGCTTCGTATTTCATGACTTTTCCTAATTAGATGGGGGCAACTGATTAAGCATGACATTATCATGATGATAATTTTTCAAAGTGCTGAACACATATTGCATGTATTGGTGTTCCTCTAGGGTCATGTTGACCCCAAGCTGTTTTCACTGTGTAAAACTTGTCCTGTCTGTGTGTGACCTAACATCCTCACACCTGCAGGTGCAGAGTTGATACTTTTGAGTTGATGCATAACAGGGGGGTGGGGAAAACAACTGTTCCCATGAGAACTTTGATATTTCTCATGGTGTGGGCATGTGGGAAACAACTTGACTTGTGAACTCCTGCCAAAATGAGGAAGCCAATGTAGGCTGTAAAGTTGATCATAAGTCTTTCCAACTACACATACCTCTCCTCTAAATTTATCAACTCAAGTACAATATTATTATTATTATTATTATTATTATTATTATTATTATTATTAATAATAATAATAATAATAATAATAATAAAGTGCCTGACACAAAAACTTGGTCAATAATTGTATGTAAATCATTTTCTGAGGGCAAGTACCCCTGGGGTCAGATTGACCCCAAGGATAAAATGTGTTTGTAATATCTGAGGATAATAGGAGGGTTAAGATAATAAGAAGTTCCTTTTCAGAACAAGCATTACAACCCTAAAGACAAAAATCGGCCAACATGAAACTTTCTAATTGAGAATTTTGTTTTGCAGAAAATCATCCAGAGCTACATTTTGAGTTGGTTTCAGCTACTCATTAAAAAAGGTTCTGTTTTGCTCAATATTACACTGTGCATTCTGGGTCATGTGGCCCTGACTGGTGTCCTGGTGAGTTCTTTAAAAACATGTTCACATCAGTAACAGCATCTTGGATGAGTTTCAGTGTAATGGTTTTATCATCCAACGTGTAAAGCAGGGCATTAAACTTAGCAGCTTTAACTCTACTGGAACAGTGCAGACAGGTTTTGATGGTTTGTTTTTGTCTTCTGTTCAGTGTTAACAGACACACACAGTAGAATGTAGATTTTGTTTTCTGATGTCTCTGTCACCACACACTAAAGGGGTGCAGTCAGACATGTGGAGGCTCTGATAAGAGACAGAAGTTCTATTCATTATTTTTTACTCATTTCCTCTTGTCCAAGTTAACAGTTTAGATTAAACTCTAAGCAAGAGCATGCACACAAATTTATAATTTTATGGAAATTTTACCTGTTTCCTGTAGTGTGGAACAGAACAAGAACGATTGGTTATTTATTCAGTCTTGCATAAAATGTTCCATGTGCTTTTAACACTGGTGATTAGACAACAAAGATCACAAATGTACTTGCAAAGTCCCATTAGAAATGGCCTTAAAAACTAATACAAAATAAGATTCAAAGCTCTTTGGCAGGAATAATTAAATGTGTAATTAGAATTATAGTTTGGCACTAATTATTTTGTGTATTTTCTGACTCTTTCTTGCAAGATCCGTATATCACCCTTGTGACTAAGTGGCAGTGGAGAACCCCTAAACAGCAGAAAGCGAGTATTTAAATTAAATTTAAAGGATATGCCTGATGTGTCATTTGCATAATTCATTGATGGTGTATCTCCACCTGCTTCTGCCTCTGTGCCAGTGTCTGATTTTGTGTGACTGAGGGGCTGAATGGTGATGTGTGACACACTCCTGATGAAAAATAACAGCGGCCCTCAGATCTGCACAACGGCTGATGAAGAATCGCTGACTTTTATTGGTGCCAAATAAAAGGATGTGATGAAAGAGTCAAAGGCTGAGGGAGAGAAAGAGGGATTCAGAGGGAGGGGCAGAGGAGTGCAAAACAAGGCCCCATCCATCACACGAGTTGAGAAGACACATTCCAGTGCCCTTAGCAAGAGGATACATTCACTCAAAGTCACAATAGAGGGGGAATCTGGGAGAAGCTGGGAGGGGCACCCATCAATACACAACCTCACCCTTGGGCTCTCTGTCCGCACAAACTCAATACCCCTTCCAATCTAATTCAGTGCCCTCTATAGCCATGACAAATGTACATTTTGCTGCAAATGAATGTGGTCATACTCAAAAAACAAAACAGATGAACAAACAAAATCACGGCATGGATGCTACTAGTTAAAATTTTTTAAGTCCCCTTCTCTTCCTCCCTCCCTCTGTCTGTTCATCTCTCTTTCTCCCTCGCTGTCTCTCTCATTAATCAGAGTTGGAGAAATTGGAGCTGGGCTTGTTGGATATCTCTGTCTGGCAGAGTTAGTGGGGATTTTAGGGTGGAGGGAGCAGGTGATGGCTTTCTGGAGTGCACTCATTTACACTCCTCCCTTTCTCTCGCTGAGCAGCGTGAAGAGGTGGGAGAGATGAGGGGCCGCCTCCTCTCACTCCTGTGAGCTGCACCTGCCAGGGGTGAGAGGATCAATTGTGAACTCTGACCTTGTACCTTCCACAATGCCCAATTCTTACTTATACCATGTAATATATACATTAAGGATAGATAAAACTTTCATCCTTAACAGATTCTGATCACATTTACAAATTACAAATTGCAGAAACACTTACATATACATTGTTTTCTCCACAGAACTATGTAAATGTTAATTATTTTATATTTCTTACCCTAAGTTTTCCTACTCTAAATATTATGGCTCAGACAGTGAGCTTTTCAATTTTGATGCCATAACTGGTATTACATAGTTTTCATTCGATAGAGAACAAATGACAGATTTTTATTATTTAGACTTCACTGGCCCATTTCAGTTTTTTGTCTGTTCGCACTGGCCAAATATTTCTCCTTGCATGTTAGGGAGTGTCAGAAAGTTCTCAGACAAATGTCAACGACAAAGACTGTGTCAAAGACAGCCCCAGCAATTCTACAAAGAAGGAACTGACCAATGGAAACATAGATCACAAAAGTTGTAAGTTGAGACTCTAATGGAGCATATGTACAAAGATAATTTAGTTATTTTGATAAATAATTTTTTTATTACATTTGTCTGAGAACTTTTTGACTCTCCCTCATACATAACATCTCTGGGTGTAAATGTATTAGTCTATGTTGCACAAAACACTTTGCTTGGATTACAGACATATCCAACTACAAGAAAAAGCATTGGCAGCAAGATACCATTTTCTACTGTGCCTAATAAATAATTAGAACATATATGAATTTCACATACATAGAGATTGACAGTTGCCTCAAGACTACACTTCAGAGTGACAATACGTATGCAAAACAGTAAGAAATTAAGCTAAATTCCTTTTTTTCGGATTCTTACCTCTTCATCATTCTCCAATTGAGTCACTGATGAGCGTCAAAAATACAAACCTGGACAGAAAAAGGCTGAAGACATGTGAATGAAGGGAGGGAAAGAGGGGAGGATCAGAAAAGTAAAGCGGTGAAAGGAGGGAGGAGTGGTGTGTTGCCATCAGAAGTGGTTCTGCAGCATAATTCTGCTTTGTTTGCTTCCTTACAACTATTGATAACCTGTTGCTTTTACTTAACTGCTCCACTCCACATTCTTGCCTGCGAGTGGATGTTTTCCCATCTTTTGTTCATTCTGTGTGCCAAATAGGAGGCCTCTTTATTTTTCAGCGTCATGTGTGCAGACAGGCTGTCATAGCATTATGCCGGCTGCTCATTTTGTGAGTGAACTGGGCACAAATGGGTATTCTTCAGAGTGCTGAGATCCGTTCGGGTTTTGTCAGGACTAAAAGTAGTGTGAAAGTTTGTGTTAGTGGACCCCTGGCCTAGACCAGCTGAAAGCCAGTGTTTTAGTTTCTATGGTAATGGGGAAATAGTAACTACCTCCCAGCAGCGTCCTGCCGCGTGTCGCCTCCTCAATAGAGTGCATCTGCAGAAAACCGGGGGACCCTGTGAGATGGGCAGTGACCCGTCATCACACCAACGCACATATATGGTCATATAGACTTTGTATTAGCCTAAACCCCCTTTTTTAACCCAGTTTACGTCATAGTGCTTGAGAAAAAGTTGAGAGTGAGCCATATATTCCCTGTTCTGTCAATAGCTGTGTGTGAGATGAAGTAAAAAGCCGCCGCAGAGGTCATTAGGATGAGGGGGGAGACGTAAAATGCAACAACCACAAAGTGGGGTGAAAGAAATCAAACAAAGGCTGACTCCAAATCACAATGCCAGCAATAGAAATTTGAGAAGAAAAGGGGATATTGGGTTATGAAAATCATACAGGGGGTCTGCTTTTACTCATGCAAATGTTCTAAATTTCTCATTCATTGCCCTGAAAGTGTTGCACTCACCCAGGAAACAAGCTTTAAAGAAAGGGGAGAGTTTAATATTTGGGAAATGTAACATGCCTTAACAGAAACCTCCCATTCGGTAGATAAGTACTGAGAATCCAACACTGCAGCTTCATTCTCAAAGCACTGACATTTGTGTTGGGACTGGCATGCAAACATCCACATTGTAAAAAAATAAAATCAATATCAAAACAATAGTGACTCCTGACAAGAGGCTAATGTGAGATGAATAGAGAGGAAATGAGGCAAACCACAGGAGGTCATTAATGACAAAACCATAAACTTTAAGGAACTGCACCTCTTTTAGTCTCTATTTCCTTTAAAACTTCTAACTGTTGTCAGTGAGGCTCATCCATATCCCGTTGTTGAGAGAAACCCACTCAGAATCGAGTAATCATGCACTGCAGAGCTGAAAATGAGTAAGTAATGGTTACATGAGTAGTTTCTGGGGTGTTTATCCCCCCCTCCCTCCTACTCTAACTCTCTGACCTCCCTTCTTCTAACCCTTACCCCCCTCGGTGGTTTCCCATGGACTTTCAATTGATTCAATTAACTGAATACACAAATACCATATGCTTTAAGTTGTTTTTTTCTCAACCAAACCCAAAGATCTAGCAGCTGCATCACGCCAACACTTTTGGGTTAAAATATTCAAAATAAAGTTGAAGAGAAAACCAAAAACTGTAACCGACATTCAGCTGAATTCCTGGTCTCTGGTGTGTCCTTTCATTTTCTTCCTCTTCTTCATTTTTGTCCAGTTTATCCACCGAATCGCATCAGAGAGAAGACGATGGAAGAAAAGTGAATGAAGGGAGGTAAAGAGGGGAGGGTCAGAAAAGTAAAGGGGTGAAAAGGAGGGAGGAGTAGTGAGTTGCCATCAGAAGTTGTTCTGCAGCGCAATTCCGCTTTGTTTTCCTTACAATAAAGTCTCTTACATGTTGGCCTACAGCATAATCATTTGGTGGAGAGAAATGAGGCAAAGAGAACATTGAAAAAGACGCTTTGCATTCTTTCGCTTTTGTACTTGGAGACTGTTCATGAAAGAGCAACAGACACAAAATAGAGAACAAAGGGGGTAGTGTGGATGAAGGCACTATCACTGACATCCCCAGCACTTTGAACAACTTGTCAGTGCAGACACTGAAGCAACTGCATTCTGTCACATTTGTGTACAAACCCCTTGAAAGGGCTTGCTGACCTGCCCATATCCCTTTATTGGGGTTCAAATGGCAAGAGGCATTCTTTGTGTCTGGGAGAGTTCATTAAATTCATTGGTTTGACCTGTTATTTCTAGGCCAAAAGTCTGCTGATTTGGAAAAATGTGAGTCAGCCATACGTAATAGCCTACTGACCTCCGCAGGGTTACAGACCCCCTTTGAAGAGCATTTCAAGGCTTTTATATGAATAGGGTCAAAGAGAAAGTTTGGGACATATCTATAGCAGAACCAATGGATTCACATCAAAAGAGAATTTAAAATCATCCAAAGATATTTAGACCTCTAATGGCCCTCTGAACTTTTTATAACAATATTCGGACCAAAAAACCACTTTCACATCATTTTTCATTCATTGAGAAATGTGCGAAGATTTATGAAACAATGTCAAAAGTCACAGTTGGAGAGTTCAGTTGTTGTGTTATATTACTATCAAAGACTCTGTAGATGGTAAATGGTGTATGGCAAATGGTGCTCTATGTCTTGTAAACACTGAGGTAAAATATTCTGGTCCATTTTAGTTCCCATAACATCATCACATTTAGATGTAAATAGGCTCATTAGATGGACCAGTCTATCATGTTTGCATCTTTTTCTCATTTATTATTGTCAAAAACAGGCCAAGGCCCAGATCATGCAGAGAATGTGAGTTGTTAAAGTCCTTTTTTAAGGCAATCCAACACAATATTTCATAAACTTTCTGGCTTCTGTGGGGTAAATGTGTAACAGGATTAACAGATATTATTATTTAAAACCAGTTATATTTAAATATCCAGATATATGGGCAGACATAGGTTTACCAGACATCTTATGGCATTAGCAATATTTACCATTTGAAAATACAACAAATGCATGAAAACAGAACATTTTATGGACACTTCGCTGTGGTTTTTTTGTTGATCTAGTCTTAGTCTCTCCTCTTAAAGCTGCACACTTCTATTTGTGCTCTTTTTTTTTTCTTTGTTTTAAAGCACTTGATTGTAGCAGTAAATATTCTGAGAATCTAAACCAGCCCATTAAGGTTGATTTTTTTTTTACTTAAAGAAAACTGAGTGTATGACAAAGCCACACTTTTTTTATTATTATTTGTTATTAATAAGCATATTTATTGAACTTCATTTGGTGTGACTTCTGCATAAAAACTAAGTAGCTTCATTTAATAGAGTTTAGTAGAATCACATCATGACAAGGAAAGGCTAAATCTCTGGCAAAAAGGTTGTCTCTGTTTCTTCATGGACTTTTACATAATGGATAACCTATATAATATTGGATTTTTTTTTAAAGTGGAATATCTGTGTTTTCTTTGTGAGAAGCCATAGTTTTGCAGATACACCTTGCAGCAGCACTTGACCTGCAACAAACCACAATAGCAAAGTGATGTGCAAATTCAGAAACTACATTTATTATTAGTGTATAAATTCCATAAACACAAAATAAAAAGCTGACAGTAAGAGAAAACCATGAGAATAAACCTTGTTCTTTTTTCTCTTTTTTTAATTAATTGTTATATATTTTCAATGTATTACATATAAATACATTTCTTATGCATTTTCAGTTGAAACACTGTTAATTACAAAGAATGAGTAATGAATTATAATGTATTAAAGCTGAATTTTTAGGCACTAATTACTACAGAATGTACTTTCCTATGGTCACATATACTATATATACATACTTCCATACTGTACAACTCTCTCCATGATGTTGGTAACCATCATTACCACAATATATTTTAAACCATAAAGACCCAAACATCCACCATCGACCAAAACCACCTACTGATATAAACTGTTTAATACCTGTTGATCCACTAATTTAATAAATACATGTAAATAATTGGTTTAAAATACTGTTTGTCATCTTTACATGGTCATCAGATATGACCCATTTGGGCGTTCAGAGGCTCCATAGTGAACGTGCAAACACTGTTATCTTCTACAACATTGATTCACCTGTAAAACCCATGGAGTTTGATTAATGACAGTGGATGGACACACTTGGTTTATGTTAAATTAATGACAGATTTGCTGAAAAAGTTGCTTTTTCTTCAGTTTTCTCTGTTTTTGATATAATAACCCTCAATTTTAATCTGAGCTTTCATGAACATCTAATGATCAGTTAATTGCATAATAATAATAATAATAATAATAATAATAATAATAATAATAATAAATTTTATTTATAAGTGCCTTTCAAGACACCCAAGGACACTGCACAACAAGATAAATGTAGGAAAATACAGGATTTACACTTAAAAAATGCTAAATAAGGAGTATAATATTATAATAAATGGTGATAATTCACTTAAGAAAGGTTAAATATAGAACTAACACAAAAGTAGCACTGGGTCTTTATGGGTTAAGCTAGATCTCAAAGTCTCCTGTCTCAGACTTGACAAGTGTCAGCATGACGTACAACATGTCATTTGTCAAATGCAAATCACAGAGATGCTTCTTTGTGGCCTCTTGCTTTTCAGTGGCGGCCTTATTGAGTAGAAGTATGCACTGAGTGTTTATTAAAGATAGTTTAGCATTTACCACAATAATTGATCCTACAAATTAAACATACTTAAACCAAGTTTATAAACACAAACCTTCCCTTGCTTATCATATGTAATTGAACGTAATATATGTATTCTGCTGTATTATAACATAATGACATACAAAATAAAAATTAGGAATGCTGGTTTTCATATAAGAGTGATCAGTGACCACAGTTCAAATCAAGACTCAAACTTATGGTTAAAAGATTATTAGGAAGAGATGTCAATATTTTATTAATGCTACTTTAAAATTAATACTTGTTTTGATTTAGCGCGTCTTACTTTGAGTTTTAGCTGATGCTTTTAGTGCAATTTTCACTGTATCCAGTTCTGTTTAATGGATTTAAAAGGATTTGTTTTTTGTTTTTTGTTTTTTTCAAAAAGAAAAAAAAAAAAAAAAAAAAAAAAAGTAAGTTTTAACATACCCACTGTCTGTTTGATAATCCCCATCATTTGTTTTGACCACTTTCAATAGCTGTAGTCATTCTGTTTTCAGCATTGTTCCTAGAGTAGACTGAAAAAATGTTTAAAAATCATACTGACAAAAACTTTCAACAGCTTATACAAAACAGTCATTTGCAGTGTGTGACTTCCTCTTTACAAAGGCCTGATACACTCAATATCTACACAGCTGTAAGTGTGAACAGCACAAAAAAACATTACAGTGCTTTGTAGTGTATATTCTGTTTGTTTTACTGATTAGAGAAAGATGACAATAGGTTAATGTTGCCTAAATGCATTTATTTTGCGTCATTTAATAAAATGATGGTGATTTACTGATACAGTTAAATAGTATATTAGATCCTCAAGTCTTGCATATGCTTCCAACAACACATACATAAAACAAAATTGCAATTAAAGAAACATGTTTTCATTCTTCTTCTGGCTGATTCACACACACAGGTTAATATTACAGGTGACATAGAAAAAAGCAGTAAAAATGGTTGTGATCATGTGATTTAAATTCATTCTGTCGTGACATATTCATAAAAAGGCCTGTTGTGAATTGTGCTACAGTTGTTTGTCATTTGTAAAAAGTGGATCCCGACTGAAAGACGAGTGGGACACATTGATATTACAGATATTACTGTGCCAGTTTTGTAGAGTACAAAAACATTCCAGCTTTGTTAACACACACTGTCTGGGATGAAAGAGGATCGAGCTGCAGAGAGCTGCAGTATGTTGGAGATGTGTTTTGTAAGAGTTACTCCTTTTTAGTCAGCCTGAGTCATGTAAAAAACCTCTGACCAAAGAATCTAATTTTGTGCAAATGAAAAGGAAAATGGTTTTGTTTTTGGGCACTACTGAGGTAACTTAAAAACTGAAAGTTATGTTACAGAATAAATCAAAGTAGCAGGGGCACAGAACTGTTTTCTTGCCATCTAATTTTTTTCCCCTTAAATATTTAGAATCAAACTTTGTGTTTTCAACTCATGCACATTTTATCTAACTTTACTGCGGTTAAAGTGTAACATTTTACTTTATTTTATTGGCTTGATGCCACATCGAAGCAAAGGGAAATGCTGTTTGCTCTAACTGTGCGATCATGAGTTAAGCAGTACTTGTATATAATTATCATCCTGAAATGATCCCTCAAACACCTCCTCATCCCAAAATAATCACTGAAACAGCTCCTTTAGATGTTATCAGTGAGTGTTCAGCATGAATATGAGACTCATTGGTTCTTTAATTCTTTATATTTACAACTGCACACCCTGTTTTGCATATAGTTTCACTTATGTCAGTGTTCACCTGTAGAGCCCTTATTTCTGTCACATTGTGGAACCTCATCCGACTCTCTCTTTGTCAGTCTGGCTCTCTCTTAAGGATTCATTAGTCCCTATAGACTCCATCAGCCTAAACATATTGCACCATTCAGCTGGTACTTATGTGTCATCTGTTATCTATTGGACTGGTGTTTCTGCTGAGCATATGAATGATAATCAGGCCTTTGTGTGTCCATAGAGGTGCAGCAGGATCTGCAGTCTGTGATGTTGCCTCAGGGGGAGATTAGGAGGGGCAGCCGGCCCTCTGTGTCACGTCGACAGTCACAGCGCCCATCCACGGCTGGGCCAAACCCCACTGGGACCTTAAATCCTGTTACACTGTCAGCTAAAACCATCATTTGTATTAGAGATGTGTGGGTGTTTAAGTGTGTGTACATATTAAGTGTGGGGGGATAGTGTCTTAAACTATGAATTATTCATACCAAAAGAAAAGGAGATATTGACTACATCTCCATAAACAGACTGCTCTCTTTATGTCATCAGGCACGAGATCTTTGGGTATAATTGCATAAAAGCCCCTGAAAATGTGCTTCTCCAACGGCACAGCAGGCACTGGTCAGTGTTATCATCAGGGATGAATTTGAGTGATGGCAATTGTTCCAACTTAATATCTTATAAATAATTTACTATTTCAGGGGTATCACCCCCCCTATCAAACATTAATGTTAAGGAGCTTTATCAGCCCACAGCTGTATGCTAGTGACTGAACACATGAAGCTAAACTGAATTACTTTAGCTCATTTGTTTGAGGGAAAAAAAACACAGACAATGCTGAACCTTATCATAAGTGGCTATAGATATATTTTTTTAGCGTGGAACTAGTGCACAAAATGTAATGGAGTCGTTATAGTGTGAGTGGGCTATTTTCCTCGATTATTTATCTCAGTAACAAGTGATTATGGAGAATGAGATTCTTTGCACTTCTGGCCCGCGCCTCCAGAGGGAGGTCAAAACTATTTGTCAGTCTCCAGTTGGGATTGCAAATTAGGAGAGCCTCCCTGCGTGACGACCCATGAAACCTCTATTCCTATCCACAGGGTGACTGCTGTACATAATTTGAAAATTAGGGCCTTTGATAACATCTTTATGTTGAGCAATACATCAATCTGCCTCCGCCGTGCAGGCCATGGCTGCAGGAACAGCTGGATTTTTAACGGGATGCTGTTTTAAATCGGCAGCGTTTAGGATGGAAATATCTGCCCGTTTTGTCTGTTTCCTTTGAGGCTCTCGAATATGCATGTTCTCTGAGAGTGTCCACCGGAATTAAGGAGGTTACTTCTGATCATCTGTGTTCCACGTGCTATGATTTGCCTTGCCAGTCTGCTCACTTCCATCTCAAATAAAATGTTTTCACATGTTTCATGGAATGCAACAATATTGACAGAGCAGTTAATGACAAAATCCTGGCAGGAAATGAAAGGAGGCTTAATAAGAATATGAAAATGAAAATGGCTCTCACAGATATAACAGGTTTTTGTCCGGATGACTGGATCTTGTTAAAGGGTTTAACTGCTTCTAATTTGTACGTACTTTAATGGCGCGGCCTAATTACAGGTCTAGCCTTTATGGAAGATTAGTGGTGTGAAGCTGAGCCCATTAGGCCTCTTTTATGAGGGGAAAACAGATAGCATCACACCGTCATGTGGAGGCTGGAGCTGGAGGGCTAATTTGCAGGACATGACAGTTTATGGGAAATAATGCGCAAAGAGGATGACATGTACAGCAACAACTGACCAAAGAGAGAATCTACCTGAAACAACCCCACTAATTAAAAAAAAAAAGATATAGAAAAGCGAGTTAAACCTTTTGTGTGGTCTTATAAATATAGACCACCAAATTATTTTTAAACACGCACTTAGTCCAATGAGACTGAAACTGTTTTGATGTTTTTTTAAAAATTATTATTATTTAGGATATAAGATATTGACAAAGTCCTTTATGTTGGTCTGCCAAAAGAAAAGTCCAGCTCACAGGAGGAGAGATGACATTCCACAGTTTACTCACACATTACGGGTCCCGTCCCTTTGAAGGTCTTGTTCAGAGAGCCTTAAAGTGAAAGAAAATGTTTTCCTATTACTTAATTCAATCAGAGTGCGAGGCGGGGGCTTGACGCGCAGCGCATTGGGCTCCTCTATGACAGAGTCGCCTTTGTTGCATCTATCCGCCGCTGTCACACACTTTAATTCGACTCTCTTTCTCTCTCATTGAAAACCCTCCACAATGACATTCAATAAGGGCCGCAGAGTGAAAACCTGGTTATTTTTACATATTCTTTCCCCCGACTCGGCAGGGGCCCGAGCAAAGGAATTAATCACTGCTCTTTAACAGCACTGCCTTCAGGCAATGACTTGTCCCTTTTTTGTGCCCAGAAATGACACATTAACCTTAAAATGGATATGCATAAACTTTACATTCAGCTGTTGCATTTATGTTTGTGCTCAACTGTCAGGAAAGCAACCACACAAGTGTACAAGGCCTGTCAGGCTGTACACAAACGGCCTAATAAAACTCAAAACAAGCAGTAAGGATCAAGTTTTCCAGTGTTTAAAAAGTGGATGAACATGGATACATTCAATAAATTAGTAGTTTTTCCTTCAAAATATTGAAGTTGTTATTTTCCACAGATGAAGAAAGCATGGTAAATTATACTGTGATGTACCTGCTGTTATTAAAATGATAAATGTGCCTTTGGAGCTGCGAAACTGTGTTAAAAGTTGTCGCCGGTGTTCCTGGTCGCTGCCAGGTGGCACAGGCATTAAGGCTTTAACTTAGACTCTTAAGTCACCAATAATGCGTCGAAACATTGAATAAATATACTAGATTTCATTAACTTGACAGAAACGTTTTTGTCACAAATTTAAGCTGTGCTGTATGATAAAATGAGAGTGATGATAAAAGGGAGAATGGGCAGTGCCGCCTCTTGCGGCGTGGGTGGGGCTGACAAGAATAGACTACATTATGCAGTTCATTTAGTTAACAAGTGAAATAATGGGGAAGCGTGCAGTGGGAATGCCGAGAGAAAAGCACAAAACCCTATTGAGGGCTCTTGGCCGCTTACAGCGTAACCGTCACATGGCCGAACCGAGTCCACGGCGGCTATTTAAGGAGCGGCGGTGCGCGTTCAGCACCACTTCGCTGTCCACCGTCCACAGGAGAGCACACTGACGCACTGACGCACGACGCGACGGCTTCATCTTCACTCACATCGAGCAACAAGTTTGCAAACATGCCGAGGTCTTTTCTTGTGGATTCCTTGATTTTAAGGGAGGCCAACGACAAAGGAAACGAGAACAACCCACCTTTATTCCCTTATGCCGTGCACACGCCTCACCACCCGCACGGGCTGCCGGGCTCCTGTCACTCCAGGAAAGCCGGACTGCTGTGCTTCTGTCCGCTGTGCATGACTGCTTCCCAGCTCCATCCGTCTCCGCCGACCCTGCCGCTCCTCAAAGCATCTTTTTCCCCTTCAGCTCACAGTACTGCCACTCAGCACTGTCGAGGCAACACTCTTCATCCAACAGCGTCAATCTCAGCCACGGACCGGGGATATACCAAGCTGCGTACTCCGTTCCAGACCCCCGGCAGTTTCACTGCATCTCTATCGGTGAGTAAAGAAGGATTTCGAAATTTTAACAACTCATAGAAGACACTTTTCATTTGCTTTCCCTTATATCTGTGTGACTCACCATCTCTCTTATTTTTCTACAGAAAGCAGCAACAGCAAACTTCAGAGCAGCAAGCGCATGCGCACAGCCTTCACCAGTACACAACTTTTGGAGCTGGAGCGAGAGTTCACCTCCAACATGTACCTCTCCAGACTCAGACGCATCGAGATCGCCACATACCTGAACTTGTCCGAGAAACAGGTGAAAATCTGGTTCCAGAATCGCAGAGTGAAGCACAAAAAGGAGGGAAAGAGCAGCGGCCAAAGGACTGGATCACATAACTGCAAATGCTCATCCCTGTCAACTGCCAGATGCTCGGAGGAAGAGGAGGATGACATGCCCATATCTCCATCCTCATCCGAGAAAGAGGACGTGGACCTGTCCGTGTCCCCCTGAGCTGCCCCTGCCTCCATTATGAAAGATTTTGGTCCTCATGATTTTGACTACAGCCAAAAAAGACTGTTCCACTCGTGTTCAGTCGTCTGTACATAGAAAGAGAATATTTAATCAGGGAGTTGCCCTGAATTATTGTATAGCTGTATACATGTTGTACGTTTTGTATGTAGTTTTTTTCTGAAAACGGTCCATTTGTTGTTGCCAATCCGATGAGTATGATAGGCATATTTGTAATGACAAACCCAAATGACAAAAACAATATCAACATTGTTTATTAGTATTTTGGGGAAGACAGTATTTTGTATACATGGTGAATACTGGTTAGATTCATTCTATATGGATGGAACTGTGACTTAAAATAGGCTATGGAAAGCTGGAGAGAAATTCCTTCACTGTCACTACGCTGAGATCACTCTGAAATTATAACTTCAGTGTAATTGAAAAATATTTATTTATTTAAAAATGTTGATAAATAAAAATATTTCTGAGCGTATAGGCTATGTTGTCGTCTGAGTCAAACCTGTTGCTCATTGCGCACCACTGAGTGCGCACGGTGGCGCACGGAAGGCCAAGCCAGTTTTCATTTTAAAAAAAATCTTAAGGAAGCAGAAATTACATAACATTTTAACCAAGAAAAGATTGGGTGACACTAAGAAATTGCCAAATACGGTGTGAGATAAAAAATAGTAAAGATGAAACTGAATTTCATCGACACATTTAACTGCTCCGGCTGCGCCTTGTGCCAACGAGTGTGGAGGTACGGCACATTTCTTAGTCAGTGCACACATGAAAAACGTTTTTCTCCGATGCATGTTAGTGTATAAAGTGTATTATTAATTTTTTTTACTTAAAGCAAAAAAAAAAAAAAAAAAAAAGAAACGTATGTAAGAATTGTTTGATGTTAGGGCAACTAGGAGTTTAAAGGGGACTGACGTGATTACATTTCCCAAAACCAAGAACAAACTCGACAAAACAAAATAATATTCCTGACTTTTTCCTTGCCCACTATACGTAGAAACAAAAGAATGCATGTGTATTTATAAGGGGCACATTAGGCCATGCATTAACTCAACTGCATCTTTAAACCAGTCAATCAAAAGCTCAGTAATCTTTATCAGGGAGAGATGATAAAGGCGCGAGCTGTGGGGTTTTATGCGCTTTCCCTGGGGGACCCTCAGCTCAGATATCTCTTGAGTTGCCCTTTGGATCTCTTTTCAAGGTTCACTATGACCCGTCTCGTGTGACTGAGTTAATAATCACTATGCGTGTAAAATGGTGCATCAGGAGTGTGAATGTCTTAAGATATTGATCTAACATGAAAATAAATGAGGAAAAGACACAATTTGGTGTCCTTGACCCATATTGTTCCATTGTCAGCGCGATGAGATGGTTACATTTATTGACAGTTTTATGAGCTCCAGGTGTGTTTAAGCTCTCAACCAAGCCTCCTCAACTAGAATATTGTTTCAAAAATAAAAAATCATTTATTAATTAGCATAATAATTTCTGGTTTGTTGGGAAAATGATCCAAACCAAAAAACTGAAATGTTACGGCAAGTCAAATAATACGCAGTTGTTATCAAACATAATTCCAGTCTTTTACAGCAGACTACAGCCTTTGGGTGAATATCTCAAAAATAATTTACAAATATATTTTTTTCCTGCTGTTAAAAATATGTTATTTGATGAGTAAAATGTCTGTGAAAAGACCATACCACGACTTCAGCCTATGGATCTGGTTTTTATTCGCCTATTTTACGCATCACCACAGCTGCTCTATTACCAAAGCTTTGGTTTCCAAAATTATATCTGTCGTGTTGAATAGGCTTTAAAGTATAATAACATGCATAGAAACGTATCTATAAACTTTTTTGAAGAGAGTAAAAACTATTCTTAAATTGCGTACTGCACATTATCTGCATTAGTGTGACTCTTTTGGATGTGAAGTTTCACTTGTAAACTTTCATTTAATTGTTCACTTAACCATTTTAACAAAACTCTAATATTTGCATTTGTTAAGATATGGGATTAGACCATTTTGTTAATTGCACCATAGAGCCCCATTTTGCTCACAACGTCCTCTGCAAAGCGCCCTTTATCCATTCAATAGCCCGGGGGTATGCGCCCTGGGGGAGCTTATACGCTCGGTGCTCCAAATGCTCAATTTATTTATTCTTAATTTTGTGCCGATCAATTCATTGAAGCAAAAAGGACTACGGTGTCTTTTTAAAAAGAAGAAAAGGGAATTGTGGACGTAACCTTGACGGAGCTGAGTAGAGGGCTCCCCTGACGCTGGAGAGCCGCTTGAGTCAACAGGCGCCCATCTAGCAGACTCGCCCTTGTCTTTATTCTGGCTAATTTTTTATTTACGGCTTTTCTTTGACATGTCTCTTATCTATCAGATTAAAAGAACAGCTTGTAACAAATCAGTCTGCACGATTTACAACAGCATTAAAAGGGGACAAAGGGAGCAGGCAGTCAGTACCTGAGAGTCTGGTAGACGGCGCGGCGCTGCAGCTGATTCGATGGTTTGAAAATACGCACGAAACAAAATACTTGAATCCTGAAAAAGAGCCTTTGTACGTTTCTTTAGAAATCAAGCAATTCTGCATGACAAAGGACAATTAATAAGCCGTCTTTTCACGACCAGCAGCTGGTTTCCCCGTCAAGGAAAGTTGGAAAAAATTCAGACTGAATGCGCGCAAAAGCCCTTTGCGCGCAGACAGCAACCCAAGGTGACCCATTTGGCACAGTTAAAATAACCAAGCCGAGGTAAAAGCGAGGGAACTGTCAAAAACATTTAAGCTGAAATATCTTGAAATTGCAAATCCCTTTATGTGGAGGGACGCTGCCGATGTGGGTTAGTCGTACAAAGGAGGTGGTTAAGTTGGAGAGGCTTTGGAAACGGACACGTGGCTTCTCAATGAGAGCTCTTTTGGACCCGCGTGGCTTACTGTGGCACTGCACATTCACTTAGTTTAAACTTATCCAGCTCAATAAATATGTGTACTACGCCTAACATGTTAACCAACTCACTTTAACAAACTACTTTATAAACTTTTTAAACACTTTGGCACGTTTTTAAAGTTTTCTATACTCCATTTTAAAGCACAAATGACTTCTGCTCCAGGCATCCAGCCTCACTCGTGGATTTAAGTAATTCTTGAATTAGAGGCATCATTTTTGAGAAAATATGTTTGAACAAACACTTAATTGTAAAATGTACTTTACTTTTAAGATTTGACTGCTTTTGTGATAGTTTTTTTGTGTGGTTTGCGTGCGTCTGTTTTAAATAAAAAGTGAAATGGATGGAAGTTTTGCAGCTTACATACAAGTCTGAATCTGAATGCGTAATCCAAAAATGGGAAGGTTTATTTTTGTGTTAAAATTTAAAAGGTAGTGAAATATTCTATCTAAACCTGCATGTAACAAAAAAATATGACTGTTAATTCCGAACTTAGATCTGTAGAGTTTGGATGCTTCTGTGATTCTGCGATTTGAATGTGTTGAAAGTCGAAAAAAAAAATAAAGTGCATCATGTCTCATTATGGAACTGTTAGTGGAAACAAAATCTGTTTGTCCTACTGAAGTGGCAGGGAAGGAAACCGCTCACATTACCTTGAACTCCAAATGTTTTCTGTTGCAACATTCGAACCCATTCAGCTGTATATAATCTGTTTAACAGCTAATCAGTAATGTAAGTTGAAGGACTGGCACGCAGCTTCACTTTTCCCCACTTTCCCCCCTCTAATTGAATATTCAACGCGCGCACCGTGCTCTGCTTGCCTTTTTCAGTGTGGTGAGAATACGCCTTTTTAATTCTCGGCCCCATACACAAGCAGTGTCAAAGGTCGAGAAATAATGAACTGCGCAGACATGGAAGTGACCTCTGCAAACGCCGCCAAATGACTGATTCTGAATGGGACTATAATATTGGATGTAACATTTCTGGATTAAATAGACTGGGGTTTTGTTTTGCGCTTGACTCCTATCCATTTTTAGTCAGTTTACATGCACACAAGAATGTCTGACTCTAAACTGCAAACAGAGGCCTGCACCTGGTGTGATGTTATGCATGATGGATCGAAGCAGACAGTGATGCATTTCAACGCACAGGTGGAAAACTTCATTTCTTGGCCTTGCAACAGACTATTTAAAAACAGATCATGTAATAGAAAAATCAGATTATGTAGCTTTGATATTTCCAAGCAGTAGGCTTTTCCACTATTTGATATTTAAACCAATTTCTGCAGAGTAATTTAATTTATTTACCCTTAATATTTGACTTATTATGCAATGAAAAAGCAGAAAGAAAGGTGTTCTGTGGCGATGAGAACATAAAAGTACGCACACCGAGCGCACAATCCACTCCTGTTGGCGCACGAACTGCAACAAAATATAGGCCAGCATACGGGTGACGCAAAGCAGCGATGTGTTTGCAGTTAAATGGAGAAAAACTGCCAGTCTTTGAACGTGGTATAGGAGTCGATGGAGCACTTAATACACCTGCAGCAGTGCACATAATTCAGTGGTTTATCCTGCATTTAGTGGATGAGAGTGTGGAGCAGGAGCGTCATCTGCTGGCAAAGAAAAAACTGGTTCTGGGTTCATGGAGACTGGAGGATTGTCAAGCCAGTCAGGTGAGTAATATTCTTAAAACACTGTTATTGACAAAGAGCCAGCCTCTTTTAAACCCTGACTGTATCTGGTTGTGTAGTATCACAGTAGGATATCATGATTGTTTTATTCAAAGGACTTATCATTGATTTTCCTACAATTTAACAATAATTTTGTCTTGTAAAGTATCCCAGACTGGAACAAAAACATTTATAGGACCCCAGCTCCCCACTTTGGTGTGGCACGTTTCCGATCTAGAGTACTTGGCTTTCACAAGTTGTAGAGAAAGTTAATGAACATTTTCATATTAAATACAACTTAGGAATAGTTAGGGGGTGTTTTTGTAAATCAATATGCTCATATAGCCATATTAATTTTCTTCTTTGCGTTAAAGTTCGGGGCACATTGTTATTATACAAAATCAGGCCTTACAGTTGAAACATAAGTGAGCCATTTTAACCAATTTTCAGCGAAGATATCAATTTTACATCTCAGTTTAAATGTGATTCTCTCCATAGCATATATACTGTAAACAACATCAATCCAGTCATTTATAGTAGGTATGTCTCTTTTTCTGGTCAAAGCCTTCTTGCTTGCTACTAACAGTAGTTTCGATAAACATGTATCTCTCTTTGCACACTTGAGTTCTTCTAAATTGTTAAGGTACATGATTTTAAAGTCAAAACAGATTTTAAACTTAAAAACTGCCCACAGGAGGACATGGACACATCTCCAAAATGGAGCCACAGAGGGACAATTTGCCATAGTACTTCCACAGGACCTCCAACAAGCAGTCTGATCAGAGTATTTAGCCTTTTGTGCTGGGGTACAAAAGAATCAAGTCATCTTAGGAACTGTTTTAAATGCACGAGGGATTCATAATTTGCACCATTAACCCTTTCATGCATAGGTCACTACAGTGGACAGTTATTCTACAGCTGTTCTCTTGTTTATTAATGGGTTTTGTTGTTTTAGTTCCATATCAGCCAACACAGTGGACACTTATGCATCATCCCATACACTGACATTCATACCATTACTGTAACTGTGCTGTTTTTGATAAACCTGATCTGCAGTGACATGTTTGAATGTAAATCAATTGCTTTTTGTTAGACAAAAAGGTTTTTTTTTTTTTTTGCATATTATCTCCATGAAGTGAGTTATTACTAGCATTAGAATATGTTAAAATGTGAGAAGACATCAGATTAGCAGCATTAAAAATGTTTTTATTTCATTGTTTTCATATTACTTTCTGATATTGGGTTTTAAACACATGTTTCTTTACTTCAAAAATTAAATGCATGGATATTTTTGTAACGCCAGAGAAACTCGATCACATTGTGTTTTTCATGGCTAAGGAGGAATAAAAACACTTAAAAAATAAATCTTGACTCAGGTTCTCACAGTTCATGCATGAAAGGGTTAAACAGTCACTTGTAACTGTTCTTGAAATTATGAAATTAGACGGTAGCATTAAAAGATTAATTCAGAGGTGCTGTAACTTAAACACTGGAATGAAGGAGTTGGAAGAAAAGAATAATGGGGTTAACCTTATCCCACTCATATGGTCTCCCATATAATATTTATAAGCCGTCAGATCATAGTATTAACTGGTGGATTCAGTTGAATCAGCATGCTAGAATTTCATTGTTTGACATTATAAAGCAGTATAGAGTTGTCAGTTTATTTTTTTCTTTTACACATTTTTATTCTCTTCTCAACATTCTCTTGTAACAAAACTCATCAAGTTCTTATGTACATTTCATTAGGTGTCTATTTGTAAATTCTCCAGTCAGACGTCTTTCCTCCAAGAGGACAGCTCAAAACAGTGATGTTCAGTATTAACAAGTATACAAAACTTAAAAACATTTTTAAGAAACACTGAAATTGCAATTAACATCACAACACATTTGAATAAATCACGGTAATCATTCATTCAGTCCACCCTGTTAAAAAACACTGTAACTTCAGAAATGTCCAAGATATCTTCCATTAACCTTCAAAATCACGTTTGCGCATGTGTGGTCACCCAAAAATAGTACAATTATAGTACATTATATCATGTTTTTGGTAAAATATTAAGATAACAGATAAAACCTGGAGATGTCTGCTTTCAGATGATATAGTCTGACTTTTAAAGCACCGTTAAAGCTCAAACACACTGAACACACTCACAACCACTAGTTCAAACTCAGTGGAGCAGCTCCAGGATCTGATTTCTGATAGCATCATAAATATTTGTTTGCTCTTTTATTAAATGCTTGTTCTCAATACTGTTAAACTGAAATATCAAACAAAAAAGAAGGGATAAAATACAGAGGAAATGCAGAAAATAGAGATGTACGTTATTTTAAGTCCATCTTTGGGTAAATACTGTCGCTTAAGTTTTCGACTCTCCTTTTAAATATTAGCTTTAGAAGATCATGTAGACTTCAGCTTATCACAGAGCCAAGAGCTACTACAGTATATTGTAACATAGTATCATGTCTAACTTATTAAAGGAATAAATACTCTTCAGCAATATATTTCCTGTGTTATGCAAACTATACAGTCAGTTAACTTTGACATTTATTCAACTGATTTGCTTTTTCTCACTTCAGACATGAGTATACCAGTGAATTGGTCATAATCTGATATAATATGACCTTTGGCAGTTCATAGGCTCAACATATAACGTCACATACGAACAGGTGTTTGGAAATGCATCCTGGTTCTGACAGAATACAACATTTAGACATACGCACACATATAGGTAACAACAGAGCCAGTTGTTACCAGTTTGTTGATTTTATTGAATGTGAAGTAAAAAAAGGGAGAGTAAAAAAGTAAATTAATGTCAGTTTTATGCTTAAGCCACTGATCTTTGTTTCATAAAGTCAGACAGCATTTATTCAGTGACAGCAGCTCATTTGTTAGTTAACAGATGTGACTTTCAGTGTCAAAGGCAGAGGGTGCTTTAAATGTTGTGCGTTGTGGGCAGTGATACGCTGTGACTGTTTAGTACCACATATATGTGACAGGAATGGCTCTGATATGCTGAGTGGGTTTTAGAAAGGTTTTCTTTACATTTCTCATACATCACATAATTTTCTCAAATATCAAAGATTGTGAGAGTTCATGTTTTAAGATGTTTCTATTGTATAAAGTATAATCCAATGATTTACAGAAATCATTTACAACAATCTTTAGTCCTTTCCCTTTTTGGTGATGCATTTCTTGATATTCTGTATATATTTACATGCACCCAGTCTGTTCATCAGTGTTGTACATCCACTCACTCAATCTGTCTCTGGCTCCTGTTGTCAAATATCATCGATCTCCTCTGCGGTTGGTAGAAGCAGCTGGTTGATGTTTCCAGTCTCTGTCCACTCTTTGGAATAGTCATTTTGTTTTGCAGTGCTATCCCCTCAGGTGTCCTAAAATTCTCTGCCATCTCTTTGGAAAACACTGCTGATGTGTCATTCAGACTCTTGATGGATGAGAGGAGTTTGCCGTCGTCCCCAGATGATGGATAGTCCATGATGGGAAATGGAGGACTGAGCAGGATAAGACTCTGGGGTCTCTGTTTCCTAAAGGATGGTCTTTGTAAGAGGTTGGCTCTGTTAGGTCTGGGACCATCTACAAACACTTCAAGACTTGGGGGATGTCGCCTTTTTATGACTGGCAGCTCCTGGGTGGATGTGGTCTTCACAGACTCGGCAGATTTCTCCACGTTTGGGTGCCTTTGGTGTTTGGGGTGGGCTCTTTGTTCTCCAGCTCCTCTTTTAGTTCGGACATCATCTGAGGAGGTGCTGTGTTGCTCTTCTCTGTGCTCATTTTTTCCTTTTCTGGTTCATTCACTACCTCAGAATCCTTGTCCTGTTTGGAGTGAGGTATCTGGCTGTACTGCACCTTCGGAGGGATGACCGGCACCGCTTTGGCTTGGCATGTCTTTATCATGAAGGCAGTTCGGACTGATGTCACACTGACTGGGGCTGAGTTTCGTCGTAGAGGCGCCTGCCGATCATTTAGAAATAACTCCAAGTCTGAGGGCAGTCCATTACTTACAGTTCCAGATGGTGTTAGTGATCCCTTTTGACAAGAAGAAAACTCTGATGAATTGTGATTTTGTTGGTTAGAAATGTCTCTGATGCACCGATATCCCAAGTCCAAATTAAGTGAGTATGGCCTGTGTTTGGAAAAGCTATTTTCCTCTCTTTTCTCTGAAGCAGCCGCCTCATAAGACACCTGTCTGTAAAACCTCTGAGATGACACAGTATTCTTCTGTTTACATTTTCCCGCATGAGGCTGTGCTGTATTATTGCTGATCCTCGTGGGCAAATACATCCATTTAGTTTCTGGTTTGGTAATAGAAGTCTGAAGAATGTTTCCTGAGAAGCTCTTCGTTAGAGATGTTTTATTTGCCTGTTTGTTTGTATCTGATATGGGAGGTGAAATATTCCCTTCCTCTGAGCTCAAAGGTTCTCCACCAGAGCAGGAAAGTTGTTTAAACAGCTCCTCCACATCAGGAGAGTGAAGGGGGCTGGTAACCCACTGTTTGGTGGCGCTAAGATCCTCCCAGGGCTCCACCAAGTCCAGCTCTTCCGAGATTCCTCCACATGCATATTCATCCTCAAGGTTAGGCAACTCCAAAATGTTACGCCTTTCCTCCAAACATACTGAAAGTCTCTGAAAGACTTCTATCTCAGGAATCACATTTTTATTACCTGCATCACATGAAATGCTTTTGTCTTTGTGTGGAATTTCAGGAATCTCTGATGTTTTGTGTGTCACCTCATCGTCCTCAGTTACTACATTTACAGCTTCATCTAAATGGGTTTCCCTTAAAGGACCTTCCCACTGCCTAGTGTCAGTGGGTTCATCTTTGTTTAAGGGTGTAAGTTGGAGAGACAGCTGTTGCACTTTCTTCATCTTTTTCTCCATTTTGTCAGCAACCTTGTCATTTTCTGCGTCTCCACTGACAACAAAATCAAAGTTTTTGCGGAGAGAAAATAAGATATCCGACTCTGAGGGCTGTTTCTTTGCAGATTCTGTTCCAGTGGCAATAACATGATCAGTCAGAGAGGTATGTGAAGACTGCTCCTTACACAACAGAGACAGAGATGGAGAGCTTCGACTTCTTTTTGATTTAACATCTGCTGTTAACCTCATATCCTCAAATGTGCTTTTTGGCCCAAAAACAGGTTTAAAAGTCTCATCAAGTAGGTCTATTTCAGGTTCAGTTATCTTCAGCTCTTGGTGAAGGTCAGGCCACAGCTCCTTCCCAGTAGAGGATTCCTTATCCTGGAAAAAAAACAAACACAGCAAAGTTTTAATAACTACATTCTTATTAAAAGAAATATGCAATGCCCCATAATTCAGTAATAATAAAAGAATAATAATTCAAGAGTTATTGTAAAAACACCGAAAAATCATGAGGCCCCCCTAAAAGAGACAGTTTAAGGTATACCTAAGATAAAGGTAATAATAGATGCAAAATACACAACAGAAATGGAATGTTAGAAAACTAATATGGAGTAGAATTCCAAATTGCTGATATGTAGAAATAAGTAAATAGAAATTAGTAAATAAATAAAAAAAAAAAAAAGAGGATGAACCATTAATATCATGACATATAAAAGTATAGGAGTATAAACAATAGAATAAAAAGCAAGTTTGTAAAAATGTGTTTCAGCAAGTGATGGAAAATATGTACAACTGAAATGATTAATTGATTAATCAGCTTGAATTGATTAAAAAAATATTCAGTCCCAGTTTTCCTGACTCTAAGCTTCATTTCTTTCATTTCGCTGCCCCTAAACATTGGTTCTGTAATTATAATTCACATGGATGCTTATTGTGACGCACTTGACGCCAAGATGGCCACAAAGTTGCAAGTTAGTTACATCTTTAGTTCTTTGTAAGATGTCTATGTACATATTTTTTTATATATCCTCTAATTTTTATACTTTTTGTGGTTGTTTTGTCAGTCGGTTCTAGAATAAAGGATAAGCTTTTTGTCACTGTCAAAGCTGTCTTTTTCACATTTTCACATTCCTATTCAAATAAAAGTTTAATTGAATTGAACCAAAGAAAATGATCGACGGATGAATCCCATACAAAAAACTAGAAGCACTCGGAGAGCGCAGACCTCCGCCAAGGCTGATCAGTGGCCCCCCCCTGTGGGCCCCCCCCACGCCAAGGAGGTTATGTTTTTGCCAGGGTTTGTTTGTTTGTTTGTTTGTTTGTTTGTCTGTCTGTTTGTCTGTCCGTTAGTGTGCAACATAACTCAAAAAGTTATGGACAGATTTTGATGAAATTTTCAGGGTTTGTTGGAAATGGGCCCCCCCCGTGGGCCCCCCACCCCCGATCACCACCAAAATTTAATCATTTCTTCCTTATCCCATTTCCAACAAACCCTGAAAATTTCATCAAAATCTGTCCATAACTTTTTGAGTAATGTTGCACAATAACGGACAGACAAACAGACAAACAAACAAACAAACAAACCCTGGCAAAAACATAACCTCCTTGGCGGAGGTAATAATCAGTAGCTGCCGCTGTAGGAATAAGTTGTGATCCATGATTTACCAGTTCCTTAGATACAGGTTGATTGTGCAGTTGATCTCCAGAAGAGGGCGCTCCATCTTTGTCTTCTTTTGCATTTGTAAGGGAGGCCTGTTCCAGTTCAGAAGTATTTGTCCCTCCTAGTCCTTCTTGCCCTCCATCTTTGCTCGAATCTGAGGAAAAAGCATGTTTCCATTGCAGAAGTTTGACTCGAACATGTAACATGACAACATACGGTTACAATGTGATAAAGGAAGATGCCCTCACCCTTTGGCAGCACCGCCGAGGTCAGCTCCTCTGTGTTTTTCTTCTCTGTTCCTTCCTGCTTCTTCGGTTCCAGTTGGGGGAAAGTGTTGCTCTTTCCACTGTTGCTGCTGGGCTCTGGCGTCTCTTTGCAGGGCTTCAGAGCAGCTGCTTTGTCTTTGGCAAGGCCCCTGCATGGTGTGCTGTTAGAGCTGATAACAGCTGACACGCGCAGGGGCACAGACACTGCAAAAGGCTCTGATATGTTGACGGCTCTGCGCTGGTGACGTGGGGAGGACTCCAGTGGGAAGAAGCTTCCAGGGAAGGATGGCCGTGAAGAGCTGTTATGGGAAGAACCTGAGTACAACATCCTCCTGTTTTTAGGAGATGTGGGCTGGTAGCCTCGCAGGTCATCACCTTTAAACACCTTCAGTTGTTCTGGTAGTGTCTTTTGAGGAGCCACAGAAGCACTTGGTGACCCCTTTTGGTTCATGTTTGAGCTCCAGCCACCAGTTGCTCCACCAGCTTTCTTCCCTTTAAACTCCCAGTTTTGTTCATGTTCATTCAGGTCATAAAGTGAATCAGATCCCAGTGTTCTGGATTTGACATCTGGAACAAAAAGGCTGCCAGGTCCGCCGGTTGGACTATTTCCTGTTCTGTCATCATCTGCACAGTAGAAATAGTACAAGTTATAAATAAAGTACCCCATAATAAGTGCAGCGGTTTCATAATGTGGCAATGATTACACTTTCACACTGATTTTGTTACTTTATTTCAATGAAAATAAACTTATGTAAGTTTAGCCCCACCTGTTGGTAAAGAGCATAATGACTCCATGCTCCTGGAAGGACGGAGAGCTGCCTTTTCTGATGAGAAAAACAGATATATGTAGTATATCAAAAATCAGTACAATGTAGAATATCCTTTATATTTATTACTATATCACTGAACAGAAGATACAGTCTGGAAAACATTTACAGCTGATTAGTTTTTAGTGTTTAGACTATAAAAGCTGTCAGGATATTTGGCATTGGATTCCAACTCAAATTTAAGAAGTCCAGAAATGATTCAAGGCTGTGTTTATGAATGGTGACATTTATTGTGTTCCAGGCCTGCAATTCCTCATTAAAAAGCGATGATTTCATGCAACCTGACAGGTGAGTTTATGGGCTTTGACAAAAGGGGATTTTCTCCTAAAAATGTTGAGTTTGTGTAATTTCCACAGACTTGTAGAGTTGACAGAATAAAGTTAAAGGCAAACATAAGAAAAGACAAAAAAACACAGTCCAGGCAGATGTTCTGAATGAACACAGTACAGTATACAGTATAATAGAGTATATATGTGTCAGTGTCTCATCTACTCTATCTGTTAGTATTTCTAATTGTCCTTGAGTTGCTCATGTTGACATTTTACACTGCAGTACTGAAATGAAGCAAAGAGGGTTCCTTTAGAATTGTTAATTGTTAGTTCCGTTTATTTCCTTACCTGTTATCCCTTGTGCTCTGATGAACACACTACCGTTCCGGCTCAGTTTTCCTTTCGAGTCTACAGATCTTCCCAGGTTGAAGATGGACTTCCATTTCTTCGATTTCCCAGATAACTTTCTCCTGTAACATGGAGGTCAGAGATGAAGCATTATGCATTTGTTTGGAGATTTTACTGAAAATACAGAATATTTTAACTTCAGAGGCACTGTGTATTTATGTTAAACTAAATGTTATAATAATATCAGGTATAATAATGACAAATTGATCGTACTTGCTGTCTGATATGTCTATGACGGTGTGATAGAGTGTGGCTGTGCTGGTGTCAGGCAGACTGTTCTCTCGCTGGCGTTCTCTATGCACAGGGTGGTTTGGACTCAAAGAACGGGCCTGGGCTTCTTCCAGGCTCATCAGTTTCATTGGCCCACACTGACCACTAATCGGGAGAGTGGCGTACTTCTCACCACACATCAAATTTGGTCCTGGAGGAGCATAATTAAGTGATTTCATCAATACAGTAAAAAGCAGTGAAAGAATTTGTCCTGTTACCATGTCTTAAGGGTATTTTTTTATACAATTTGAATAGGCCAGTGTTGTTTTGAATGTTACCTTCTTTGGGTTTGTTTTGCACGGCTCCACTGTTGAAGATCTGCTCTGTGTGGTTTAGAATAAACTCAACCACAGACTGCTGGATTCGCACCTCTTGAAAAGCCATGTCTCCGTTACCAGATGAAGACTCAATGTCTTTTGACCTAAAATAAAGAATGTTGTATTGCAACTTAGAGCTGGGAAATAGAGCCAAAAAATGCAATATTGATTTTTTTTTTTTTTTTTTTTCAGTGTTATGGAAGATTTATTATTCTACAACTGGATCAAATGAAGGCAAAGGTTTTTGTTTTTTTTAGGTTAGGTTAGTTTATTTCAGACACAAATTTTATTTTTTGATTAAATCTTTATGTCATATATGACTGGAGAAATACACTCCCAACTAATATATTACCACAGTTAAACAGATTGCATTTTGAAGGTCTCCAGAGGATGATTTTACAATGCAGGAATTATTTATAATTTTGTGATAGCAAAATTAGATAAATTCAGTATATTTCGCAGCCCTATTTGAAAATTAGCAAAAAGTATGTTTCAGCAATATTGTTCTGCAATGTTCCAATGTTTCAGATTACAATCCAGTACTCGTGATAAATGAAGTTTTAAACAGAGTAAAAGTACAAAACTGAGCTCACCTGAGCAGATTTGGAGCCCACACCAGGGCCAGGTTACGCGTGTGCATGTTGGTCTCTGTGCTTAAGGTGGCAAGGTGAGCCAGGTGCTTGGTCAGGTACTCCAGAGTCCTAGAACAAATGAAACCTCTTGTCACATTTACTACAATACAGGGTTCGTACAGATGCTTGACATCCTGTAAAAAATGCTTGAATTTTAGTGTTGTGTTTTCAAGGTCTGAAAAGTACATGGATTTCAGTTTAAGTGCTTTAAAGTGCTTGCAATTCTTACTCTGTGATATTATTTATTCATTTATTTGTTTTTAATATTAATTCTACAAGGTTATATGGCAAACCAAAGCTACTTACAGAGAAGTGATACATTCTGAAAAATAAAACTTAGATCAAAAAGGAAAATTCCTCGCTGCTCTCAGGTTGACTCCAGGTACATTTTTATCTTAATCTTTGGCTCGGTGCGAGTGTGTCTGAAAAATGCCAAGTGGCTTCCCTTTTTTTTCCTTCTTTAATTTCTTTTTAAAAATAATAGCAAACTTTTTGCTATTATGAAACATAATTTTAGGTGTTTATAGCATAATACAACGTACATCATTGTGAAAAAAAGTGAAAATAATAATCATGAGTTTATGTATTCCTGTACATAGGCCTATGTATTTTAGGTGTTATGCTGAAAAAATTTGAAAATGACCCTTAAAAGTGCTTGAATTGGACCTTGAAAAATGTGTATAAACCCTGACAATACCGCTGACAAAATATTTTACTACTACTTCTGATAGAGAGTGGAGAAGGTGAAGTTCACCTGAAGTGAGGGGTTGGCAGTTCTTTGATGACCCTCTGAATGTGGAGGAGTTTCTCATGATCCCCCTGGACAGAGGTGGCCTCCTGTTCATGAATTAGACACAAAACAGTCTGTTTTTAGGGTAGGGTAAATGATTTGGAAGCCCATTCCCATATGTTAATATATTGGATGTTTCTTCTTTGTGTGAAGTTCCTTACAGCCTCCTTAAAGCAGATTATGTTAAATGTTCGGTAATAAATGCATTCTTACCCACACTTTGGCATGACATTGTCTAGTTTTACTCAGTGGCCAGTTAACAGGATCAGTGCACACATAGATTGTAGGGTAGAGCTATGATCTTAGAGCATGGCCGTGCAGTGTAGCACACATGTGAGGATGTCGACATAAGATTTTATAAGCAATGATTGAGGCACAGCAGGAAAGGAAATTAGAACAGGGGGTGGCAGATTAAATTCATATGTGACAAACTGTATTGGATGAAAGAGGAGAAGCTATAAAATAACCATTTATACCAAAGGATCAGTCTGTATCTTACTGTCAAATCAAATACCTTATGTTAATTATTTCAATCCAGAACCCAAACGCCATCATTCCTTCTCAGAGTGCACTCTGTACAGCAATGTGAGGGTGTGGGTGTTTCCAGGCACGAGACAGACGCAAGCAGCACAAGAAGTATGAATGCCAAAACTATGCAAATGGCCAGCAAAGGTACACAGAGAGCTACAGAGAAAGCATGAACCAGGTCTTACAGTGTGGCATTCCTGTTGCCTCTCCTGCTCCTCTCTTAAGTCTCTTTCACATCTGGAGTTAAGCTAGAAAACGCTGCTGTAAAGATATTTTCTGCAGCTTCAAGTGAAGAACTTCTCCGCCTTGTTCATAAAATGTTGGCCACAAGACTGTCAGTTCCCCTTTGGATTGGGTTTAGGTTTTTATAGCACTTTTTCATAACAAGTCTTTTGTTAGACTTGTTATGAAAGATTCTCCAGAGTATGATGGTAAATAGGAAGAGAAAAAACAGCCTCTGCACTATTTGTTTTGTCACATGCAGGGAAATATTTTGTGATTCTAAAGTAGTAGATGATGTTAATATTGAAATGGTAACGTTTTGTAGCACAGTGTAATACGTAACATGTTAATTACAGTGAAGCTGTTGACACCTATTTGTGAGTGAAAAGATGAGAATAAAGCAAAATTAAACCAAATTAGTTTGAAACACATGCTGAGGGATACTGCATGTTGATGTCTGGGTTTACAATATGCACGGTGCATGAATGTATTAGGAAACACTGTCATCTTCTACAACATTGATTCACCAGTAAAACCCATGGAGTTGGATCAATGACAGTGGATGAACACGTTTGGTTTATGTTCAGTTAATGATATATTTTACTGAAAAAGTCATTTTTTCTTCAGTTTTCTGTGTTTTTGATATAATAACCCTCAACTTTAATCTGAGCTTTTATGAACATCTACATGATGAGTAAATTCAATATAGGAAAATACCTGATTTTTCCCTTAAAAAAGTTCACTTGGGAACTGCCATAAAAGTAGCTCTTAGTCTTTATGGGTTAAACTGTAAAAGTGATTAGGTTGTACTCACTGTGAATTTGTTGTATAGCTCATAGGTGAGCAGAGGATTTGGAAGCTCCCTGAAGTACAGCTTACATAAGGAACCCACACAGTGGATGTCCTGGAGGTATACTTCCTTTGTAAGGTCAGGGCACGCCTCAGAGCAGAATTCCTGCCTACACATACACACACACACACACACACACACACACACACACACACAAACACAGTCCTCTGAATGCGTTGATTGTTTAGCACCCTTATTCACTACTGTTTAAGTATGTGTATTGTTTGTTGAGTTCTATTTATTCATCTTCATGACACAAAAAACAACAAGCTGATCTATGAAAACAGTATTTGGTAAATGCAATATAACATAATAATGGTTTTGGAATAAACAGATAAAACATTCACTTGGCACTTAATGCTTTTTATGTGTGTGATTTGATGTATTAGTTTGCATTTACTGTAAACAAAATTCAAGCAAAACCACTAGTAAAATAATGAGTGTATTTGAGTTACCACTAGTGGCCTGAAGTACATAGACTAAATACCAGTTATTACATAACATTAAGATGTTAGGCTTTTATATCAAATGACAGTTGACTTCGTTTTGCATCATCTGATGTCTCATATAAACTGAAGGACTGTCCTGTCAGCAGTGCAACATCATCGTATCATGCTTTCGACATTATTTTCAGTGGATGATTCTGGGAGAAACACATTTCTTGAAGTGTTCACTGACACAAGTACCTGAGACGTTGGATATTTGAGGTGATCCCCGACAGTCTGTAGATCCCATCCACAATGCCATGCTCCTCAATAAACTCTGCACATTTCTTCAGAACTTGAGGAACTTAAGTGAAGAAAAGGCATCATGTTAGAAGTGTAAACACGTCAGACCTCGTCTTTTCTACTATCCAGACCTTTTATAATACGTGACTCATAGGTGATTCAGACAACCTTAAATCTCAGAAGCAGAAGATGGAAACTTTTGCGAATGTAATTGTTGACTTGATGGTATAGGGTTTGTTCCATTATGGCTGTTTTCTATTCCTTAGGGCCTCTGATTGTAGGTGGACTTTGACAGGAAGTTAAAAATGGTTTGTTTGTTTCAGAGGAAGGTTGACACACCCAGTCCTTGTAGCTGGTATTACTTACGACATTTCCTCTAATAGAAAACTGCTTTTGAAATGTTACCACTGACCTACACGACAGCCTTCTGATACACATTACATTACCTTTAGTACACAACTCTGTAATTAGCATTTGTTAACAAATCATGGATCTGTGGTTTTTCGGCGTCTCAGACTTTATTTATTTAACCTTTATTTAACCAGGTAAGTTAGATGAAAACTGATTCTCATTTATAATAACGACCTGGGCAAGAGGCAGCACACAAATAGATCAGTGATTAATACTCTGATTCAGTGTAGCCACAACTTCCCTTTTGCTAATGCTGAAATTAAAGATAAACTGCAAATCAGTTTACTGTACATGGAAAAAGGGGATTATCCTGGTGAATCATGGTCTGAGGCAGCACCAACCCAAAGGAAATGATTGTCTGTACATTCATTGATGTGTTGTATTTGTACTTTTTATACACAAAAACTTGATTCAGCAGTTTTTGGGGTTTTTTTTTTCTGTGCAGCTAGAATCAAGTACTTTCATAGTCAGATGTGCACTAACCTCGTAGCTATATTAGGTCAGAAGTGGGTAATTTATAAGGTGTCACATAAAACGAAAATGAGTTTATCATAAAACAGAAAAAAAAACAAAAAAAAAAAAACATAATGACAAGTAATCATTTAAGTGTTCTTGGAGTTTTAAGTACTTTGGTAATAGTTAATTTCTCCATAATTACTGCAGACACCAAGCATCTGCCTCATTTACATTCTCGTGAATTAGCTTTAATTAGACTTTTAGACACATGCCTGTGGTTGTATCCTAGATGATGAACAACTCTAGAGCCTTCATTTCGTGCCTCTAAGTATCTGAGCTAAATGAGGATTCCTGTTTTTGCAACAAAACTCATTTGGATTTTCTGCTACTTTTTAAGATCCACTATTGACCCATAAAGTCTGAACAATGTGCAGTGACTTGGTATAAAAAAGGATTCTGTCTCGACACAGAGTCAATGCTTAGGGGCTATTTATTTTTTCAATGATATTCAGTGCTCCATTAAATCCCGAAACTGCAGCTTCTGCTCAGTGGTCGACTTTACAAGAGCCCTAAACACTCTTCCTTTCGTCTTGTCTGCTTTTATTAACATCCCTATAAACAGGAAAATAAACATTTTATTGTAACAGTTTTGTTATGTAACTATAGTACCCTTAAATGTCCAGGGATTGTTCTGGGTTGAGTTTGTCGTAAAATCACTGGAGTGAAAAGTTTAAGTTCGTGTATTTTGAGTTCCTTCTGGGGAAACATGCAAGGGTGTTGGAGAACTGTTGCATGTGGATTACAGGATTACAGTTTTACCAAAACAAGGAGATCCACATTTTCCCATCCATACAACATAACACAGACAGATAAACCAAGTTTCTTTTTACCAAGATGAGAAGAAAGTGTGGTGAAATTGACTAAAAAAGAGAAATGTAGTTTATTGGTCACTTTAAGTACATGTACAGACCCTCACCGACACTAAAGGTGCAACTTTCTGTTATTTTCACATGTGCAAATTTAGAGAAGTGCAATACCATAACATGTGCAGGATTAGATGAATTTGTAGTTACAGTATAACAGTATAATAGTATAATAGTATCACACTGATGTATCATACCACTATCTAAAAGCACAACATGTCTGCTGGACATCCATGATGGAGGGGTACAATACTCTACTACCTCCCTCACTTCCTGCCCTGAATGCCCCTCCTTACCATGTTCTTATGTCCACTCCAACAGGTCTTCCTTTAAGTTATTTTCAACACCGGCTTTTCACGTATCCTCCATATTTCTAACTTGTCTCCACACATGGGAGACTTTTTTATTTATACTTGATAGTTTTAAGACAAGGCCAAGGCCTACAATCTAGACAAAAACAAGGATAAGAATGAAAAACTCTCATTCAACCCTGATCACATAATGAATATTTAACGATTCTTTTGTTTCTAGCCATCTTTTTTTCCCCACTGTTTTGTTTCATCCACAGGCAGCAGGACCGCCCTGTCTTTTGTCAGACATAGGGACTACAGTCATTGTAGGAAATTAACTTAAAAAATGTAAGAGCCACACCCAAAGGCACAGATGACAATTTAATACAGCCAATGGGTGAATGAATGACCTTATGAAACCCAAAACACATGTATGTGGGCAAATTATAGACTAAAAGTTACCCCTGAACAAAGAATGAATCTTACGTGATGAAACTAATTGTTTGTTTTTTTTTCTCCTAATTGTTTTTCTTTTAACGAATTTCATAAAATTTATAATAAGTATGATTTCCTAAGACATAAGTTCTAAAAGCTCAAACTTCATTAAATCTCTTAACCCTTTATGTAATGACTGATGAAGTTCTCACTGTGACATTGGACGACATCTGCTTATAAAAAAACATTAGATTTGAGATTATAGAAGTATAACTAGAAGTTTACCATCTTGTCCTGAGTTCTGTAGATGTTCTATCAGGTCACAGCCGAACGCATTTTCACTTCCTTTCTTTTTGGACTTTTGCTTAGTCCCTTTATTCTTCATGTGGCTCCTGTTAGTAGTCCAGACGATTGAAACATAAAAGTCCTTGGAGGCACGGCGATTGATCCATATGACCCAGAGAAAGGTTGAGTTTGTGGGTCAAAAGGAGAGAAAATCCCAGCAGTCAGCTCCCAAAAGTCTGCATCCGCTCACATTCTGACTAACCACACTGAGAGCAGAAGTGACGTCACGTTTTGAAATTTAAGGCATTTAGATGGTCATTACTTCAAGTGATGATTAAAGAAAAGACATGATATGACCGTAGGGTCGCTGGGACGTGGCAGTGCGCTGCCTTTTCTCTGAAGGATTTGCAGAAACAGCATTAGAATCGGTTGGTTTCCTGTTGTTTTTTTACCCCCAGCCAGTCTCCCTGCTCCGTTTTATCTCCTCCTCTTTTCCTTCATACCACACAGTCTCCCTTTTCACTGGCTTCTCTGTAGCTGAGGGAGCATGCATACATACATACAGTATATACATACATCAAGAGAGGCAAATCATCTCTATGTAAACTGAGCTCCTTTTGAGTCTTTTTTTTAGTGTTTAGAGCTTTAGAGAAGAACTGGAAGTGGTGGGGATTTTTAATTTAAAGGTTGTGATTGTGTGAAGGCGTTGAGTGAGGAGGAGAACAGCTGACTTGTGTCTCTCCTCTGGTGTAGGACTTAGGGCCCTCTTTTATCCACTTTTTCTTTTGGTGCCCAGACTCAGAGCTAACGGGAAAGTTGTACTGTGCCTTCCTGAATGCTCCCAATGTATACAGTTTCCTGTGCAGAGAGCCCGGGCTCGAAAACAAAAACAGACGGGTTCTGAAGGAAGAGGGAAGTGGGAGGTGACTGAAGTGAGGGCCTGAAGGGCACAGATGGGAAATGGGGGGAGAACAGGAGGGGGGGTTGGGGTGAGGAGATGGACAGCACATGGTTCTTGTTACTAACTGCTATGCATTTCATCTTTTTCAGTTTCAAACAGAGAGTTTATAGCAAATAAATCTTCACTGGTTCTATTTCGGACACAGCATTTGTATGAATTTCTAACATAAATTCAGTTTTGTACCAGTATTCCATGTTACTGTTTCACATGCTGAAAAAGAAGCTGCTGTAAAATATTAAATTTACCCTGAAGTGATCTTTAGAGACCCCATAGATAAATCACAGTATTTTTGTTACTGTTAGATCAGTGATGAGCCATCATCTCAAACAAAGCAAAAAGGAGACAAATTGAAACTTGGCACGCTAGTGAAGACTGAAAACCTATAAGAGCATTAACTTTCAACCAAAAAAAACAGCATTATTCTTTGAGTAAATAACACATGTTGAATATTTCTTCCATTAATATAGTGGTAGTATACTTACAAATACATTCAAAAGGTGTGCAATAGTGTTTCCACTTTACAAACACAGATTATGTAATTTTTCCACTCACAGACTTAACTTTTACATATAGTTACTAAATTAATCTCTGCATGAATCTCCTGCTTATTCCTATCGAACAGATGAACAGCAAAAATGTCCTTAGACAAGCACTGGATAGAAATAAAAGTGTGGCTAATAACACACGCGGACAACAAAAACAGTTTTGTCTGTGGTAGAGTTTCCAGTTCACCTGACCTGCGTATGTTTGAACTGTGGGAGAAAACTGGAGCAGTCAGAGGAAACTCATGGAAACCCACGTTTTTCTTGCTGCACAGTAGTGCTCTTGAGCTCCTGATCCACCCTCAAAGATAAAATATTTTATGTCTGGACTTTATATTAGGGTTGGTCAAGGACTTCACAAACAGCTAATTCTACCTTTAAAAAGAGTGTGTGAAGTTGTGTGGATATTATGTCTGGTTTTTTTATAGTTGATAATACTAAAAAAGCACTAAGACACTGACTTTACAAACACTGTTGTCTTTATCTTTGTTATTTGTGAGACATCAGCCTCCTATTGGTGCATTTATAACACTTAGATAACTATATCTTCAAGTAGGAACATAACAATGCTCAGCTCATGCACTACTGGCACTTCTCTTATCTGAATAGATTAGTTTCTAAGGGAGAGCATAGTGTTCTGTTTTGCAGAGTTGATATTTTTATGCTTAAAGTGTTTTGTGAATGTCACATGTGAACACGATGACCAGGGCTGGCCTCGACAAGACAAAGCTAGCTTTCTGCACCATAGGAAGAGGAGATGACATCATTCTGTCCATACAAAGCCTCAGACATCCCGCTCTTTCTTTGCAAGAGTAAAAAAAAAAAAAAAAGAGTCCTGAGCTGAGAAGAGCTGATTTCATTGTAGCTGAATAATGAGGGGTTATTCTTGTCCTTACACTTTGAGTACATGTTCTCCATGTCCTCATGGTGATGCAATGCCTTGACAGAACTACAGCATATGTGAAGTAATGGGAAACTGTGGAATTGGCTGGAGAAAAAAGTTCTTTTGAAGAAGTTCTACTGTGTAAGTGGATTTTCTTCTGGAACTTGAGTAGTTTTGGTTCTTTACTTCAGCGGCACCAAAACAGTAAATGGGGATTTAGAGTTCAGACTTATCTCTGAACAAAAACACTGAAGTTGCTTTAACTTACCGTGAAACAAAGAAGTATTTAGATTTTATATTTAAATACCAGAAATAACATTTGTATACTGTAACCCAGGGGTTCCCAAAGTGGGGTACGCGTACCCCCTGGGGTACTTGGAAGAGGCCCAAGAGGTATTTTAAATTTTTTTTTTTTTTTTTGGAAAAATGCATTAAATAAGTCATCATGTACTGAATACAAAATAATGAGAATTAATGCTGAAATATAAAACACAATCAATACATTCATATAATATTTTTATTGTCAATCATCTTGTTTAAGTTTTGGTAACATTTTAAGAACATTTCTATTTTGTATTATTCAAACTGAGTTTGAGTAGCTCAGTAGTTATATTTTGTTGATGAAAGGCTCATTTATTAATTAACCTATTTATTTTTCTTATCAATAAAAGAGGGCACTTTTCCGTTTGCACACAAAATTTACATTTATTTTCTATACATTAACTAAATATAAGTTGTTTGTTAACAAAGTTTTGAAAATATAAACAGACACCTTTGACACAGGAACAAATTTTGCCAAATTTTTTTCGATTAAAAATGCGGAAGTGAGAGCTGGGGGTACTTGGCTAAAAGAAAGTATATTTTAGGGGGCACTCCACTGTAAAAAGTTTGAAAACCATGGCTGTAACCTTATAATTTTTAATATTTAAATAAGGTAATATTTTACTTTGCAAAGTTTGCTGTATTTAATGCCTAATAGAATAAGATTGTTACGAGAAATGCAATATTTAAAGTGTATTTAGAAGTACACAACTCACCACAGTGTCTTTAATGATGGAAATTGTGCAGTCAAGGCCCCCTACTGGTTACAGTCATACTCTGCATATAGTTGGTGTACTTGTCAGTCATACTGGAAAACAAAACTGTCAGTAATGTTGTATATTTGATGATGGTGGTGAATATAGGAAAATTGCTATGATTGAAATGAAAGAGATGATTAAAAAAAAATTTAAAAAAATAAAACCAAAGTTAGAGTGGGAAACCTCAAACTAACCTATGTTAGACAATGACCTGAAAATAACCTGATAATGTACATACTGAACACGTAAAACCACAAGACAACTCATAGGAAAATACTATTTATTTTGCATGTGTTCTAAAGAGAATAGTTCCATTAGTAGTGAAATCAGAAATTCCCTTTCATGATCAATCATTTCCCATAAAAACAAGCAAAACATGACACATCATTCCAATCCAATGCTCAAACATTTTTAAAAAAAAGAAAGACTCCGTATTCTGATAAAGTTACTACATGGCATCTTTTTGAGATTCATTCCACAACAATCAACATCAGTGAAGTTTGTGATGCTACAATTTTTTGCACAGATGTTTCTTTGTTGTCATCATTTATAATTATTTCACATTATAAAAGGCTTTAAACCACAGTGGAAAATAACAAAACATTCAAATAGGAGTAAACAGAAACAGGCCACAAGCAGAGAACTTGTATTTTTAGACTTGAAATGCACATATTTATAATAAAATCCTGTCAGAGCTTCATATACTAACTATGTACTGCAGCTTTACTCTTAAGAAATGCATGTTTCTGTCATACCTTTATTTGTTATGAAGCTCTTCAGCAGAATATGAATAAACATCGAGAAAAACATATTTATGTTTGTAAGTATAGTGTTGTAATACTGCTCCCTCAGTTAGATTTGCTGTAGTTTTACCAGTGTAAGTTGATATGAGTAACAGACATTTCTAAGCAGCATGCAATGATCAAACCATAAATATGCTAACTTTTCTGTGATTTTTTTTTTTTTACTGGACTATTAACATAGATTGGTCTCAAATCACTTTGTTCTGCATAAAAATTAATAAATAAGATTCCACCACCTGTTAAATCACCATCCATATAAATCTACCTTAACCATTTTGAACTTATAAGGCCTTGTAAAAAAAAAAAATATCGTGCACTGGAAGAAAGTATGTATGCAAAGCTCAGGAAAAAAACATCTTAAGGACAAATAGAAGATCATTCTTTGAAATTGTGGTTCAGTTCTGTAAATAAATAAATAAAGTGAGCTGGCCCAGTGTAATGTTAATAACGGAGTAATTTCGGTCACATCTGTGGTGTCCAGACATTTACAGTGTCTTTTCAATACTAGGAGACTTAGAGGGCCTTCTTCAGTACACGTTCTGACTTTAATAACGGAGAACACGTGTGCTGTTGTTGTTGTTATTGGTCATGTCTGCATTTTACAAAATTTTTATTGCTTTTCTGTCAACCATGCAGTAAAATAAAAAGCTAGATGAATTTCTGGTATTCTATTTACAACTGTCTCCAAACAAGTTCTCAGCTGTACAACTGATACGTAACTTACATCCCTATGTATCGTCCTAAAGCAATATGATATATATCGTTTTAGTCATCCTTACATTTTCTATCATTCAACTCATTAGGGGAATTAGAGCTGGAAATGATATTGCTAGATGTAGAAGGTAAAACAAATTATAAAGATTATTTGCTTTTTCCTGACATACTGTCGTCTTCTACACTCCAGCCAACGGCACTTTTTTATCGTACTGTCTTTCACATTTAAGCTCAATTAAATTTGTAAACTTTTATCTGTATTTTCGCTGCAGCATCTTTATGTTAATGGACGAACAGTGTCAGTGTTTTAACCCAGATTACCCATATTATCCAGTTTGTAATAAGCATGTTGGTGTTGTTGAAGAGTCTCCGCTAAGGTGCAAACCAAACATTGAATTACCTTGAAGAGTTCAGGCAGCCGGATTTCATACCTAACCTTCAATAATGTCTTGTAATATGCTCTACACACACACACACACAAAAAACCACACACACACTGTCCTTGGAGTTTCTAGCCCAGTAGACCTCTGATCTGCTCTTGAATATTAAATATTAAAGTAAAATTATGACATTTTATAGCTAAAGATTAAAATAACTAGGATTCAATTTCATTTACCTTCTTCAGAAATGAGATTGTGTTTTTTTTGAGGGGGGGGTTGTTTTTTGTTTTGTTTTTTTAAATGGCAGCTCACAAAAGAAAACTATAATAGTAACATTTCTGATTGATCCACATTCTTATTACAGTTTATCCTATTATGAAAAGGCAAAATGTCTTCTATGAAAAAGTTGAATTGTCCTGTCCCAAAACAAAGACACTAAAGAATTTATCAGTCTTACAGGACAATATCAGTCTGTCCCTCACAAGCATTTCACACAAGGTCTAATTTCTCAAAATAAGTGAAAACACAACGCTCTCAGGAAACATCATTGCATCCACAAACTGAAGCACACAAAATACACACTATCCTGAAGTTGAAGGCTGTTATTTAAAAAAAATATCAGTGTGTTTCATGCTACAGAATTGCACATGGGTAAATAAGGCAAACATGTATTAAAATCCAGTTTAACAGTTAGACATTTAAGCAACAGATTTAAACACACCTTTAAAGTTTGTTCAATGCAAGTCTTTTTGTATTTGGCGGGTTGCTTACATAAGCATAAATGGAGGAAGCATTTTAATGATACGAAGAAATGAAGGCAGCATGATATGCAAGGGATGTGCAAAGGAGCACTGGCTAACTCCAGTTTATTCAGTCACCATAGCTGCCAGCTGATTTTAATCTCTGGATGTAAACTAAAAAGATCAGTGTGCATTTTGTGTGCTTGATATGGCAACTGATACACACGTACTGAATTAGAGTCTTCAACTTCCTGTAAAAAATATATAACTATTTTTGGTCACAGCAGGTCTTTCAGGTTAAAATCTCAACTCTGTGGTTTCCCAATGTCCACTGTTACATTCACATAAAGAGGCAGCCTCTTTACAGATAAAGTCTTATAAGAGCAGCTATTGAGTCCATCCTTTTTCCATACCTGCGGCGTCCGACCCAACAGTTTCATCCTGAGGGAGACAAAAGAATAAAGAATATGCAGCACAGTATACATATAGTTATCTTCAACTGACCCCAAGCACATAGATTCAACCATTAAACCTAAACCACATACCTGTCTTTGTTTATTTCATTTCCACTGTCTCTTTTGTGAAACACCATGGTATAGCGAGCTACATCAGCAGGCGGCCGCATAATCTTCATTTTCTGCAGCTCGACCCTGCTCAACACAACCGCACAATAACTAGTATCAGTGAATGAATAAAGAGCATATACCATATTTTCTGCATATTATGTAAAGCACAAAATAAGATAATCTTAAATATTGTTTTCACTTATTTGTCTCACCTAATGCGAAGGTCATCATCCTCTCCACCCCAACCCCAGTAAATGTTTGAGAATCCATTCACTTGATAAAACTGGTCTTTGGTCATGGCTGTGACTCCTCCAAAGTATCCCTTGTAACGCAGTCTGGGTGTTGAAGAATAAGAAAAATACAGGTGTTTGTCTAAAATATACCAGGCTTTTTAAGATAATATCAGGGCTGAAGTAGTTATCAAATGTTCATCTATTAATGCTGAGTTGTTTATTAACAAAGGCTGACTCATGACTTACTTGTATCCTGTTGCATTCCGACCAACCACCAAGTGTTTGGGCTGCTTGTCACACACATATAAATTATGGTCATTTTCAGGAACCAGGTCCACATCATGAAAGATAAAACACTCCCAGCTGTAGTCTTTCAGAGCCTCCAGATAGCCAATATTCAGCAACTTGGCACGGTTAAAAGTTGCATCACCAGCCTTTAAAATAGAAAATGCAATTTTAAAAAATCAGTCTGCCCCCGTCCTGTGTTTATTCTTTATCTAAAGTTTCATTATGCTAAAACCTTAGATATAGTTAAGAAGGCCAATATAATAGACTTGGATAAGGAAAAAAACTTCAATATGTATTTTTGTGAGATTTTACTTTTCCATTCAAAACCAAGTTCTGTCCAAACCAGTAATTTGTAAAATGTCCAACAGTGAATGATTAATCAGCCAAATTGGTTAATCAGTCTATCTTTAGTAGAAAAGTTAGGGTAATATATTGATTTCATCCTTCTCTCTGCTCACTGCCTATCTTGGTATTTTTTTTATATGAAACAGAAGAATACCTGCTGGATGACATAGATGGCATAGTGTAACTGCTGCCTCTGCAGGAAAGGGTGTAGGTGGTGCAAGAGGTAGAGGAGGTGTTTCTCTCGATTGCGATGAGGAATGAGGATAGCGACACTCTGTCTCGCGGTACAGTCTGCGGGCTCATACTCGCCTTCAGACACTCCTTTATTCTCATTTTCCACATCTTTAAGTGTCAGAGCGGACTCAAAGACCAGCTTCACAGCTCCCTCTGTTGAAAAATCCAGACATAAACAGGTTCAACTCTCTTATGTTTGACTTATGACACACTATAACACTGACACAAGTTTTAAGATTTTATAGAAGTATCATGTTTGCTGCAATGTCTCATTGACCTTATTCATCATATTCCAATGACACTATGTTATATGTCATGTGACATGACAGAAAAAATCTTTGTCTGGTTTATTAGACAGTAGGCAGTTTATAACTATTACTCTTCTTTTATCTATCAAGATGAATAATCTTAGAACTGGCTGACCACAAACAACTACCACAAAATAGTAAAATGCAGTAGTAAAATTAGTACTAATAATTGTTTCATTCCAGCAAGGAGTTACTAAGTGGTTTGATTGAGACACAGTCTATTTTGGGCGGCTGTGGCTCAGTTGGTAGAGCGGGTTGTCCAGTGACCAAAGGGGTGGTGGTTTGAATCCTGGCTCCAACTGTCCACATGTCAAAGTGTCCTTGGGCAAGACACTGAACCCTAAATTGCTCCCTGTAGGGCCTAGTAGCTGCCCACAGGTGAATGTGTGTGTGCGTGAATAGGTGAATGTGAGGCTTTGTAAAGTGTTTTGGGCACCATGAAGGTGTAGAAAATGCGCTATATAAGAGCAGTCCATTTACCATTTTATTTTTTTTATCAAAAATCTTTAAATGCTACTAAAAATACAGAAAAAAAAAAGACAGAAAAGCACAAGGAACCTCTTTAACTTTCATGTTAGTAGAAACTTACTCAGCAGTGGCGACTCCTCAGGGCAGTCATCCTTTGGCGGAGGAGTTCTCACATGTTCTGATGCTGACGTCCAAGTTATTAGTTTATCTCTCAGACTGTCTCCTTTAATATGACTCTGTGCTGTGGCAGAGGAAACCTGAAGGGCTTTCACTGTTTCTCCTGAAAATGTTGCAAACCAAGCCAGCACAGAGAGCGAGAGAAGAAGCAGCACAAAATACTTCCCCCTCCGTAAAATCTTGCAAATGGATGGACAGAAGGCCATGGCTGTGAGACAGTACTGATGTGCAAACTGTAGATGCTGTTTGTTATGATTTATGATATGTCCTCTGTGCAAGACATTTCAGCAAAACTGTCAGTCACAGATTATTATGACCAGCAATCCCCTGGCAGTGAAACATGTTGCTGTAATATAAGTCATCTGTATGATCACTGTGAAGTAAGGAAAACTTATCACTCATAGACCATCACTGAACACTTTAAATCCAGCTTTAGGAGAACTGCGGCAAAACCTTGGTTCCTTCAGCAGCTGTAAAGAGGATTTAAAAAGAAAACCATATTAGTACTAATACACACTCACACATATCATTACCACTTGGATATATATACCCTACGTTCTTATGAATAGTCTATTATGAAAAAGGCATATCCATTACTTCCCATTCAATGATCACAAATAAAAAAACCTATACTATCATGATATACCATCTTTGAAAACAGAGCAAGACACCATTTAAGTGTCTTTATTTCAGGTTCCTCACTTTTGTGTTCTTTAGGTTTGTCTTCCGATAGATCTACTGTTACACAATACTGAAAAAGCCTGATGAAGTTACACTCTGACACTAATACTCGTTTTATTCTGAGCTACCAGACAATGTTTTGTATCACATTACCGTGCTGATATGCCTTAGCTTTTGCTCAATTGTCATATCTAATATCTAGAACTCAACACTCATAAATGATTGCTGTGACATCTGAACAATATAGGCAATTGGTATAATTAATGTTATTACTATTGTATGTGTTTGCAGTAGTTTCCTTTTAGTCTATTTATATATTAATTTGGGGTAAAATCATAAAAGTAATGAGCATGTAAGCAAATTGTTTGCGTTGACCATAAAATCGCCAGGCAAATGTGTGACCCTTTAAGTAACAAAATATTAAATGAATTGTCGATAATAGGGAATACTTGTGTAACAATCGAGTGTTAAATAACATTCGACTAATGCGACGTAGCATCAACACTGCACCTCAATCATGGAAATAGGAAACATGAGAATAACCTCTAAAAAACCTTTAAAAAAAAACAACAACAACCAAAACTGATCTATTTTACTTCATCTTTAGCAAACTGAAGATTAGCTAACAGCAATGAAACGGTAATATGCAGTACATTTAGTGAGCATTGTTCAATATCAGGTTTTGGCTATTTTACTGTATTTTTAACGCTTGTATCACCTCACATATTAACGACTAGCTAGCATAAAATGACTGAAATAAATACATTATCTGTCGCTATTTACAGAAAGACATTTTAGCCAGGATACTACCTTTTACACCAGTAAGAGCTCCATCTCTTGCTGCCTAGTGTCCTGATGGAAGGGAGAGTAATACTGGTGTGTTTGGTGAACTGACTGTAGCCCTTCTTGCACTAGTTAGCTGTTAGCTAGCCGACGAATGCGGATGTGGTTACCGAAAACTGGTGCAAAGTTAAATATTAATATGAACAGTCGCATACCGCTATGGTGGCTGAACAGAGCTCAGTCTTACTTCGGTGCAAACCATCCCAATGTTCAGTGTTACTAAACTTGACGGTGCTTGTTTACTTACCTTTTACTGAAGCTAATTTCATTCCAGGTTTTCAACGCAGGACTGAACGATAACAGTGTCAAGTAAACACAACTATACACTTCCGGTGGGATTTTCTATATAAAAGCATTATTTGTGTTTTTATTTTTCTTAAAAGTCGGTGTTATCTCTGTTTCCCAAAAAATACATTGAAAATACAGCGTTCATATTTATGGTTACGTAATGTACGACTGGTTGGGTCAGATTTTGATTTTAATTTTTAATTTTATTTATTTATTTATTTATTTATTTATTTATTTATTTATTTATTTATTTATTTATTTTTGCTTTTATTGCACTGGCCTATAAGTAAAATGCCTCCAGAATGAGAGTGGCGAAATTTTACCAACTTTCACTAATACATAAAAATTATGTCAAAAATGCTGGTAGGCTGTAGTTTCCAAGACATAGTCTTGGGTCAAAATGTGAAATTCTGTGAGTTGGTGAGAGGATGGGTTTTACTCCAAAGGAATGTGTCTCAGATCTACCAAATCTACTTCAAAATACTGTCTGAACACCACAATACATACACTTTTCAGGTTCTTTCTAGTGAAACATTTATAAATCTATTGTATAAATGTACATAAACCTATATATGTGTAATAACACTTTATCATATACATTGAAAACATCAGTTAAACAGCACATTTGTCATTTCTTTTCCAATTCATCTTATTAAAGTATGTCAGATTTAGCACATTTAATCACTGAGGGAGATAATTTATTTTTAAAAAAGTATGCCAGTGTTCCCTAATGATTAATTTGTTCACTCTTAAAGGTTCAGTAATATACAGAGCTGGGTATCCTCTACTACATTAATTGCAGCTATGTTTACTATACAGTCTAGCTTCCTTGACCAACTAAATACATCTGTAAGTGACAGTCCAGGTCCAAAGAGAAGGAGAAGTCTGTCTGTCTCATTACATGTCTGGATCAGACAGAGACCACATGCTGGTCTCTGTGTTGGACCCCGTTATGGTTTGCGATTATCCAGCTGCTCCTGAGCCTCTTTCAGGTCTCAGCCTCCTGTTGAGTGATGTGGGGGGCCTGCACTCCTCACATGGCTTCTGGCCCTCTTTTTCTATTTTTTTTTTTTTCTCCAGAATTTCCTTCAACAGAGCTTTGCCTTGGGAGAGAGAAACACTTTATTGGTCATTATTCAGGAAAAGAGAAATAACCGGGTGAATTTAGAATAAGAGCTTTTTGCAGTAACTCTGTTAGATTTTAGTTTGACTTATTTCTATGGTGTGAAATGATTGATTTGCTTTTGATTGAATTTTTCATTTTATTTTCTACTCCTACTCTTATGTAGTTTTGTGACTGAAACAAATGCCCTACACTTTCCTTTAGTAGATTTTCGTTTTGGTTTTTTTTTTGTTTTTTTTTAATATTTTCTCTGATGTCATTGCTGGCTATAAATAAAGCTGGACTTCAGTCATAATATACCTATAGTTCACTTCCAAGGTTTTAAAATGTCTTTTGGCACTTTTTTTCTCTTCTTATCCCTTATTAATTACTAATCTCTTGGTAGTTTACTTGAAATTGAAGTATTACTGAGGCCTTAATGTGTGAGCAGCAGGTCAGGTCAGGTTTCACTGTGACTGGTAACTAACTAACTTTGGTCCTAAATAGTCTTCACAGCTGACTGTCGAGAAAAGGAGGTTGGAATAAATAGCATCCTCTTCAAGCTGCGTCAACCACCTCTATATACATCCTGTGTAGTGTGATGACATGACTGTGGAACGTAGGTCTATAGTGAGAATAGCATTAACATGTGAGACAGGCCTGCACTGTTTGCTGTTGGCAAAGAGCTGTGATAAGTAAGCAGACTACGACCTGCTCAGGCTTTACACGTTGGCATCAGTGTGTTCACTGTTATTTTGAGATGCATTTGGAGTTTTTTCTTTTTTTTCTTTTTTACTGAGTCAAGCATGAGTATCTTGTTTAGTATTATTATTATTTTTCTCCGCAGCTAGTTTGCATTTCATCTTATAGTTTTTTTTTTACACCATCAAAAATGTGACCAGTTGTTACTTAAAAATATTATAGCAACAAAGTAACTAGTGGTACAGTAACATAGTAACATAACATTATAATAACATATTCTACTATTTATTTCTCAATTCTCAATTATTCATTTTTCAAGAACAACAAACACAACTTTAACTTATCAAAATGTCATCGAATGAAGACAGACAAATGTAAAGAAATAAAAATATGTAAAAATAAATAAATAAATAAAAAAAAAAAGGAGGAAAAAAATCAGTTGCAAATTCAAAATCACTGAAACTAGTGATTTTACAATGAGTAAAATAAATACATTTTGGCACTATTTCATGTTCTACACTATTATAGAGCAATTGTTGTTAAGATAATAATGTTATATAGCCGTATGTGCGGAAACTGGTTGAAATGTCTAGAGTAAATGATTACATATGCTTAAAGCACTACCTTTAGCCTCCTCAAATATGACAGTGAATTTGTCAGGAAGCCTGTTTTAAGGCACTTAAGTTCTCTGTGGTTGACTCTCGGAGCGTGACCGGAGCACTTTGTCTACATCCTGTGTTTTTTGCGTGTTTACATTGTTACTTGAACCGTTTGTGCCTTTCTCATCAAATAAAACAGCCTGCAATGCTTTCTGAAAGAAGCACCAGGCTCACATTGTGTATTTTGTGCTATATGTGTAACTAAACCTACACTGTCTGTAAAAAAAATTAGATGCAGATTTTACTTGCAGCTACTGACTGTCATTTTATTTCTATTTATTCTATACCTGTAGTGGATTTATAGTTATAAGTTACACTAATACCTTTTATTAGTCTTCTTACAGAGAATATTATTCATCCACAGTTCATCTATCACATTTTGTCTGTAGATGAATTGCCACATATACTGTATAGATTTAACATGATGAACATTATCTACACTTATAAGAATTATCCATCATTTTTAAACTCTATCTGTAAGTGCTACCAATGAACCACGGTCATCCATTCCCAAACAGTGGGTCATAACCGAGGCTAGTTGCAGAAGATTTTATTTTACCATCTAAATATGCTTTTTAAGCATTTAAAATAACGATCAAGAAGAAGCCTGTTTTAGATTGTCCTGAATGTTTATAGTGTTCCATTATTAGTAAAGGTAGAATTAAAGGGTATTTTTATTGATGAGAGGGAAAAAAGACCTGTAAATTCTGCTTAAATGCACTTATTTTATTCTATATATACTGTAGCTTTTTTGATTTTTGATTTGTCTTTATTTTTGATTTTGCACTTCGTTTTTTTTTTTGCTTGTGTGCTTTTGTACTTTGCTGCTGTAAACCTGGAATTTCCTCTTGTGCTACTAATATCTTCTCTTCTCTTTTCTTCTCTTCTCTTTTCTGTGTTTAATAAATTTATAATTTAATATATTCAACATTTTAAAATATGTACCCTATGTTTTGAATAACACATATTCCCACTGCCATCAGATTGTTCAACACATTAGTCAACAGCAGATAGAGACTGAAAAGAACACAGACTGAATATTCCATTAGTATTTCATTGATTTTTTTGTTAATTCCGCCAAGGAGGTTAGGTTTTTGCCAGCGTTGGTTTGTCTGTCTGTCTGTCTGTCTGTCCGTCTGTCCATGTGCAAGACAACTCAAAAAGTTATGGATGGATTTGGTTGAAAATTTCAGGAAATGTTGATACTGGCACAAGGAACAAATGATTAAAGTTTGGTGGTGATCGGGGAGAGGGGACCCTGGGGGGGCCCACTGATCTGCCTTGGCGGAGGTCTGCGCTCTCCAAGTGCTTCTACTTTTAATTATTTAATTATTTGTTTGATTATAGTTTTTTAATATAGTTCTTTACATATGAAATCCCACAGTGCAAGTTATTCTCTTTCTGTATAGTATAAACACTGATTTATCAGAAGTGTCTCTCTTTTTAAAATGTCTGAAATGTCAGCAAAATAATACCGTGAAAAAATTGTCAAAGAAGTTTATTTCTGCATAAATTTACTCTCCTTTTCAGTAACAGTTTAATGGTCGGAAAAAAGTTTGGGAAACACTGTTGTAGATTACAGCATCTCCAAAAGAACAACAAAACAACGCCTTAATAATTTAGCATAATGAGTTTTTATTATACAAAAGTTGTTTTTTATTATCATTTGCAGGTTTAGAGAACATAGTTACGCTGACAGTCATTTATTATGGTCAAAGAATGAAAGCATGACATGACACAATAATCCTTTCCAACACATAAAATGTAATCTGTCATACAAAACTCTAAAGGGATTAATGGGAAGAGGAAAGAGCTACATGAGTAAATTCCAAGTCAAATGTGTCTGGGTCATTATTGCTTGAGTTCAACACATGTACATAGACCTTTTATCACATTAAAGAACTCCTTCTCGACTCCTCAAAGCTCAAAGACAGAGTGACAGTTCCACTGCCAAAGCTCACCCTTGGCATGTGCTTTCCTGAGGTCGGGTCACAGTCGTTGCCGTTGGTCTTGAGGCTGATGGATGAGGAGGGCGTAGAGGCCGAAGACCCACCGATGCTGTTCGACTTCTTCCTTGAAACTGTGCCATGTTTTAGTGTAGCTTTGGCAGCTACTTTGAAGGCGTGGGCTGCAGTCCTGCATCTGACTTCCTCGATGGTGTTTCTGGAGGGTTTGAAGAGGATGATGTAGACCTTATTGAAGAAAATGCAGGCCAGTAGCCCAAAGCTGGAGGCCAGAATAGCAATGACTTCCACCGCTGACACGAACTTGCCATAAGTGCTGAAGTATGCAGGGATGAAAGAGATCCAAACAATGAAGAATATGAGCATGCTGAAGGTGATGAACTTGGCCTCTGTGAAGTTTTCTGGAAGTTTCCGTGATTTAAATGCAAAGAAGAAACATATAGCAGCTAAGAGGCATGTATAACCAATGAGAAAACCAAGAGCCATCACAGAGCCCTCATTACAGGTGATGAAAATAATTTCATCTATGTCATGATTCCTGTAGCTGGAAGGAGGCGCGTTGTAAAGCCACACCACACATATCATCACCTGGACAAACGTGAACAGAAACACCAACAGAAACTGTAGGTTTAATCCCCACCATTTACGATGGAGACTCGTGGGGATCTTTGCCTCAAAAACCAACAGCACTCTGTTAGTTTTCACCAGGATGCAGGAGATGCAGAGAACAAAACTGATCCCAAAGGCAGGTTGGCGTAAACGACACATCCAGTCCTGCGGTTCACCGATAAAGATGAGACTGCTGGAGAAGCAGCACATCAGAGAGAAAAGGAGGACGTAGGACAGTTCTCGGTTTGTAGCCTTTACTATTGGAGTATTGCGAAATTTGACAAAGACTCCCATGACAAAGGCTGTGAAGATGACACCCAGTACTGCACATATGGCCAAAGCAATCCCAAATGGCTCCGTCCATGACAGAAACTCAATTTCTTTCAGGAAACAGAATGTATGGTTTCCAGTCGACCAGGAGTTATTCGGGCACTTGGTGCAAACACTGGCATCTATTTGAATAAAAAGAGAAAAAAAAGTGCATTTCCAACATTAGTAATATTTACCAATAATGGATCACTTTTAATAGGAATGATTACACTATGATATGAAACAATACTAAACAAATAGATCTAGCTATAAAATGTAGAAAATACTTAGTCAGTATTCCATATAGTGTAAATTGCGTAGAAGTATAATTTATTGTACGTGTAAACTACAGGAATTTGCTGAAACCTGACCTGATGGGTAACATACTTCATTTAAAAGTAGCATTAGCAGATATGACACTAGATTGTAAACTTTTCTATTCCATACCTTTGTGATTACTGTACTCTCCATCTGAGCACTCGGTGCATTCAAAGCAGCATGTGGGCATGCTGTCGATGATCCCCTTCCTTGTGCCAGGTTCACAGTCTTCACTGCAGTTTGAGAATGGCACCTGGTGTGGCATATCGTATACAATATATGGAGAAGGTGTACAAAAAAAGAGCAGAAAACTGTTAATGCCTTTGCTCTTACATAAAAAACAAACAATTAACAGATTTTCATGATCATGCTGCCACTGTAGTGATTATTTTTGTACTGAATTTGGTTTGTCCATTCTGGATTTGCTTGTTAAGTGGATATTGACTTGGATTTACACTCATTACACTTTTTTTAAGATGTCTATACACTAAAGAAAACATAATAATGAATTACAAACTAGTTTTAATATATCTGTGGGGAATATCACATGTTAAGATGACAATGAATCAGAAGATACTTAGACAAAGGCCATTGTACTTTTTCATCACATTTTGGAAATAAGGCTCTGATTAACTGTAATAATGTGCTTGCCTAATTTTCAACAGACCCTGAAGTTGAAGAAAGTTTTACTCATTGTTTTAATGCCTGTGAATACCACACATTTGGAAAATAAGGCTCAATGTGAACAAAGACCAAAGCACATTAATGTTAAAATCTCTACAAACAGACTGGGTGAAGTACCTCAGCACTGTAGCCATTCCACAAAATCTTTGTCTTGTCAATGAACAGTTTGGCTCCTCTTTTACTATGCATATTGTAGTATCCGACCTCCTCAAACAGCACAGAGCTGTCTTCAGCAGATCTCTGCCAGTTTATGATAGTGTAGTTTGCAGCCAAGTCTGCATTTTCAGCAAAGTTTATCTTTATCCCCATACTGTTGGTGTAATTCAAATGTCTGAGCTGTTTCAGGACCTGTGAAGCACAAGTGCACTTTGAGATGATTCATAGATTGATCAATGGAGTACATGACTAAGAATTGAACTGCTTTGATTGTTTTGGGTGAATGAATAGTATTTTACCTGCCATGCTTCCATCTTCTTTATATCTGCACAAGTATTGTTGGCAAAAAGTCCACGTCCAGGCGTACAAGTGAGTATGTCCTGCAGTGCCTGTGCAATGGCGTAAACTGCCACATATACATTGTAGGAGATCCGAAGGTGAGTGTAGTCCAAGTATGGAGTCTCCACACTTGTAATATCTTCCTCACCAGTACACAAAGGCCTGAAACTAGTGCTGCCATTCTCACTTTCTGAGAGTCTGGGGCTGTCCTCCAGATAACAGTTGAACGTTTCTTCCCAGAATTCCCTAACAAACTCATTGTGACTGTCTTTTTTTGGTTGGACATGTTGTAAAAACTCTTTAAAGCCGGGTATGCTCCCCGCCTTCAGAGCAAAGCCAATAGTCCCTACCACAACATCAAGATACTCTTGTTTAGCAATAAGAGACGAGCTCGCCCAAGCTTCACTAGCTAACCAGATTCGGTCTGTGATGTTTCGCCTCACCATCTCTTTGATTAGAGGCTCAATGTCTGGGCCGCTGGCGAACACAACAATTACTTTAGCTGTCGAGTTCTCAATCCTATCAGCCAGAGCTCTGATTTCATGCTCTTCAAAGTACTGAGAGATAAGTTCATTCAAATGAATGCAGATGTCTCGCTCTTCCATTTCCTTTTCAAACTTCTCAATCCCTGGTCGTCCATAATCGTCATCTGAGGCCACAGCAATGACCCAGTTCCATTCAAAGTGTTCGATGATGTCTGCCATGGCTGTGGCCTGGTACTCATCTGTAGGAATGGTTCTCATAAAGGACTTGTACTGATTCTTGTTACTCAGTAAGCGACTAGAAGAAGCATAGCTGATCTGAAACACAGAGGATTTCAAGCAATGTGTTGGTGAATTTTGCATCCTCTTTGCAGACACTAATCCTTGTTTATGATGCAGGGCTTTTTCATTGTACTAATTAAAAAAAAAAACATGTTTCCTATAAAAGGTGACGGCCAATGTTAACGGTGTAAATGTTAAAGTGCATGTGCCATTTGCTATGTAACAACAATAGTGGGAGAAGTATTCAGACTCATCTCTGATGTAAAAGCAGCAACACCACATTAAAAAACTACAAGTATGTTAGAATTTGTTTTTTCTATTGTGAGACAGGTTGAATGTTATTTCTGAGTTAGATTTTAATACTGTAATTGGATTAAGGTGAGTTGTGAGTCATATTTTGCAAAGATAGAACAACCAATTACAAAATAAGTGATACTACCAGTTTATATGTGATGGATTAATTGAAAAGTAGCATTAAATGGAAATTCGTAACAAACGTCAGATAAAATCAAAATTACACCATTTGTTTGCACAAGTTAAATATTGTTTTTTCACAGTATAAATGCATCCACGGTTCAGTAACTCACCTGAGGAATATAAAAAAGCCCCAGTAGGTTTGCAACTGCTGTGGAAACTGCCGATCCAGCTGCTCCCACGACTGCAATGGTTGATGGGATGTGATCAGTACAGTTACAGAATTCATCTAAATTCAATGAGTCAATCTTGTTCTGGGCAACAAAACTTAGAGTAGCTTCCAGGGCTTTTGACACTGTGTTGCACGTGTCAAATATCCTGTAGCCCAGGGTGATGTTGGGCAGCAGACTGCTACTGTTGTTAATCTCATCAATTGCAAAAATCATGGCCTGAAGCCAGCGGAAACCACGGAAATTGAACCTGAAACAACAACACGGCATGGATTTACATGAACAGATGAGAAGTATACTTTTAGATATTACATTTTGTGTAAATGTAATCTGTCACATTTATTTTACCTGACACACTGTGTGGATTCTGGCCTGGCTGCAAGGTCTTGGTCTTTGGATGCAACACCAAAGTGTATCGGAAAAAGTCCTCCGAGCAAAATATCACCCGTCATCTGTGCTCTTTGACGAGGCCCATAGGTTGAGGTGACATAAGTAGACCCAAAGAGTATCAGATAATACAGAACAAGTCTCATTTTTTCTTGTTTTTTGATGGTGTATGTCTTTACAACTCAAGATATTTTCAGTATTTTCTTCCCTCATCAAATTGCCTGTTGTGTTGTTTTGTCTGATTCATGTTTATCCTGGTTGGAAGTTATGACTGTAGAAAGAAGACAGAAAAAAAGGATAAAAACATGCTGTACATATGTTAGACTTTAGATTAAATTAGGCTGTCTCCTGAGTATACTGCAATGTTCACATTTTATTTAGCAAAAAATAATAAGCAGTTGGGATTTTTTTTTTTTTTAATTCTCTTAAAAATCGATGATGATAAAACAAAACAAACATGCTGCACTGTCGCCAAATTGTGTGCCATTCACGAGACCCAAATGACTGAGCTCATTTTACCGTAAAAACAGAGAGGGCAACATGACCTCAGGCTAGACCTCAGACCAGTTAAACCTTTTAAGAACTGGATTTTACATGAGCTCATTTCTCTGGTATGGATGACTTGAATGTCCCTAAAAAGGCTTAAGTTAACAGAGTTGTTCTTTTGCTGTAAATATCCTTGTGAACTGAAATAGATGCAGGAAAGTGAAGTCACACTCTACTGACCCTCCTTCCTGCAAATGGCTGGTCTCACGCTGTGGCCAGTGAACCCAGTCACCATAGCAGCCGTGTGCTGCATCTGGCTAATACTGCTGGAAAAATGCTGGGGCAGAACTGTGATAATGAAGTAAGGCCTGCCATGTCATAGAAACCACTGTAGAACAGTATTAGGCAAATACCAGTGTCTGAATCGTTGTCTTTGTCTTTGTCTAAATTGTTCTTAACAGGATTATTTGGGGCCACATTTTGCATCAAGACCATTTCCAACAGAAACATCTTTGAGATAAATAACCCAAAACTACTTATTATTTTTTTGTGTGTCTAACACCAATATTCTTCTAGGAATCTTCTCCATTTGCATTAATAACATGATAACATCTGGTTTTCAAACAAAGTAAATGATCTCTTTAAACCAGAGTCGGCATAAGCAATAACATAAGCAGATTACTGAATAAATACATTCACAAAATAAACAAAATAATAATAAAAAAAAGTTGTAACTTACCGCATTAAGTCGTGAATCAGATGTAATCATCTTAAAACTTAATCTAGTTTTTCTACCTAATTTTAAGCCTTTTTTTCCAAATATCCTGGGTGCTAAATGGACTCACTGGACAATGGTGTGAGCTTCTGACCGTCCACCTGCAGATGAATCATTAACAGAGAGAAGGGTGGTCCATTTCCTTCAGCTAATGAAGCCTACTCACAGTTCACCCAAACACTGCTACCAGAAAAGAGTTGGGGAAGTAGTTTTAAGAACATCATCTGCTCTGATTGTAGTATTACAGGAATATAATAATACTCACCCACTACTTTAGTTATTCTAGTTAATCACTACAATATGAGATAAAGAGACAGGTTTGTTTTTGCTTTCATGGATGTAATTCACTGGTGTCTGTAATATAAATATACAACCAGCCTATTTTAAGGGGAATTATTGTGGCTAAATTGTCTCCATTCGGTTGTTTTTCCTGCCTGTGTTTTCATGGACTTGGCATCCCCAGATCAGGTCTCTACACAGATTTAATCTGTCTTTAAACTTTGCCAGAAATGTCCAGCATAATTCCAGGAACCCCTGGAAGCAGTGGATCGCACCATTATGTTCCTCAAACAATTAGATACCTTCTTATGCACTGATGAGCCAGTCTTCAGTCGGTTGCTGAGCAGATGTCTGCAGTGAAAACAATTACACTTTACAACATGTTGACTTATCTGTGTCCAAACTCGGCGCTGTGGGACAGCAGGTGTCTCATTCTTCTTTGTTTCATTCAGTGTCTGCACAGTTGTGAAAATAAATCCTTCCTCTTTAGCCGTTAAAGAGTTAACTCGAAAGGGAAAATTATTATACAGTGAATTCATAATGTGAAATGCAGACCTCTATATGTTAGCTATTGTTTGATCAGGTGCAAAATGAGCTTGAGAGTGTTGAGGAACGATTGAAGACACTGCCCTCATGTGGAGGATGTGCCAAACAATCCAATAAAATTGCACAAAAAATACAAAAAACCAAGGCATTCTTTTATATTTTTAAAAATGCCTTTATTAATTTTGGCATGTCTCAATGGACCTCACTGAGCCCCAACGCATTTCAGCCTGCTAGCCTTCATCCCCCCTTCATCCCCCCTGATGAAGGCCATTAGGCTGAAACACGTTGGGGCTCAGTGAGGTCCATTGAGACATGCCAAAATTAATGAAGGCATTTTTAAAAATATAAAAGAATGCCTTGGTTTTTTGAATTTTTTGTGCACTGACAGTCCCTTCACCAAAGAGCACCTCTTTCACCATTTTTCAGTACTATTTTTCATTACTGCCTGGAGGTCCATGAAGCGTTCCTCTTTGATGTTTGTTCAATCCAACAAAAAGATCAAGATTCAAGATTTAATTGGAGTATTTCTGTCAAAATGTTTGACAGGAGTTATGTTTTATACTTGGACCTTCTCCATCTTCTTTGACGTGAATGTGGAAAAAAAGAAGGAAAACTTTCTTTATTTTTTATTCTTTATTTGTACAATTACACCTCTATTATAGTACTCCCAGATACAAGTACTCAACAACAAAATGCAGTTTGGTGTCACATCTGAAGTGAAAATGGTAACAGGACACAAAAGTAGTACAAATAAAGAAAAGTTTGATAGATAACACCAATCCCAAATATTGTGTTGGGATAATGTGTAAATAAAAACAAAATGTGATCATTTGCAAACTTAACAAACTCATATTTGATTACAAATAGAACATAGAAGATATATTATAAATGTAACCTGAACAGTTTTAAATTTGACGTAGTAATGTGTCTATAAAAAGTTGGGACAGGGCCATATTTACCACTATGTAGAATCTCTGCTTCCTTTAACAACAGTCCGTAAACATTTAGGTATCAAGGAGACCATTTGCTAAAGTTTTGAGAAAAGAATGTTTTCCTATTCCTGTCTGATATATGATTGAAGCTGCTCACGAGTCCTTGGTTTTCTTTGCCATATTTTTCATTTCATAATGTGGCAAATGTTGTCAATCGCTGAAAAGTCTGGACTGCAGGTAGACCAAGTAATTCAGCGCCTGGACTCTTCTAATCTAAAGACATGCTGTTGTGAGAGATACCATATGTGTTCTAGCAATGACTTCCTGAAATATGCAAAACATTCTCTGAAAAACAGGAGCATACGTCACTCTAAAACCTGTCTATCCTTTCAGCATTGATGGTGGCTTTTGAGATATGTAAGCTGCCCATGCCATAGATACTAATGCACCTTCACTGACTGACCACTGATGATCCCACTCCTCTTTAGTATGGAGGATACGGTGTTCATGGTTTACCAGAAGAATTAAACATTTCAGTTTGTCTGACCTCGGATCAATTTTCAACTCTGCCTCAGTCCATTTTAAATGAGCTTTGACCCAGACGAGATGGTGGTGTTTGTGGATCATGTTCACATATTTCCTCCTCTTGATGATAGACCTTTAACCTGTATTTGTGGACAGCTCGGTGAACTATGTTTCCAGACAGTGATATCTGGAAATGTTCCTGAGCCCATGAAATGATTTCCATCATAGAGTTATGCCTGATTTTAATGCAGTGCTGCCTGAGGACCTGAAGATCATGGGCATCCAATATTGATGTGTCCACAGCACACAGAAATTTCCCCACATTCTGTTGATTATATTATATGTTTTAGATGGTGAAATATTCAAAGTCTTTGCAATTTTACTTTGAAGAACATTATTTTGGAATTGTTCCACAATTTGTAGATAGTGTTTTTTGCAGACTGGCAACCCTCTGCCTATTTTTACTCCTGAGAGACTCTGTTTCTTAGGGATATTATTTTAATACCCTGTCATGTTATTGACCTGTTGTCATTTCACCCAAATAGTTGCAAACTGTTCCTCTGGCTGTTTACTTTCAATGCCACTTACTTTTCTAGTTAGTCTAGTCTTTAAACATTTGATATGTTTTTGGGTTTTTTTTTATGTTGTATTATGAATAAAATAGGGGTATATGAAATTTCAAAATCATCGCATTCTATTTTTGTTTACATTTTGCACAACATGCATTCAGGAAATGGGGTAACATAAATATATAAATATAAATGTCTACATAACTATTTAAATACATATTAGACATCTCAGGCCAGGAGACCAGTTGTTTTCAGCCAAACAGAAAACAAAGAATGACACTGGAAAAATATGTGTGAAAAAGGTTTCAAATGAAACAGGATGAATGGGTCCACCTACATGTTCATTTCACAGAAGTCTCAAGGTCAATTTCTTCTGTCTGAAACTTGTATTATTATAGAACCTGCCAATGGAGCTGTTATCAGAAGAGAAAAACACAGAGTATGTCTGGATAGATTCAAGTTTGAAGGCTAACTAAATGAAACTGAAAATGCACATTTTGTATGTTTAGCCACTTTATCACTGATTGAATGAGTTTGATTGATTTAATCAATGTGTCAGCATGCTTCAGGAAAGAATACTGAAAATACAGAAAGAACACTGATGGTCAAGGTCAGTTTAGTTGTCTTCATGGGTCAGACCACAACTGACCCATCAAGGAAAAAATTTTTAAATTCCTCAGAAAATAGCAACGTATGAATCAGAAGCATTTTTCTTTATTCATTTGAAAAATGAAAAGGACTCGTCTATGAGAAATAAGCCTCAAGATTTTCTATTTGTCCTGCATTTCTCACATTCAGTGTTTCATACATGTCTTTATAAAAATCACATAGTTTTGTCCAGCACCCCCTCCAACAAATCATTTGGATCCCCGCTTTTTCAGAAATGACACATACCTCTGAAATGTAACATAATGTGTAAAAAATGTTGAGCTGAGAAGACTTCACAGTGAATGGATTTATCCTCACAAATAGTGTGGTCGGACACGGATCAAAACACGCTTGGACACACTGCAGTATTCAGCTACACAGGTATGACTGTGGTTCTGTATCTACTAATAATAATGGAAGTAGTTGAATGGACCGAAAATTCTTTGTTTACAAATTTGTGAAACCTATCTTAATACTTAAGACTTTATTTTGTTTGTACATATTATACCATTGCTGCACTTTAGGGTTATTTGTGAATGAGACAGGAGTATGTGTAGTTTTTAGATACTAGCTCTGAAGCACTTATTTTAGATATTGTTAATAATTTGACAATAAAAACATCTGCTAAGATTAGATAAATTCCGTTATGTTGACAGTATCCTTTGATGGTATATTCTGTTTTCCTTTTTTATATGTATCTGTTAATGTTGCTTTATCTTAAACAATCATTCCAATAAATATATATCTTTATTAACAGGATGTCTGGTGCAATGATAGTGTCATTCCTTCAGAGCCTTTCGCGTAGGAAGCCTCTGGAGCCTGAGGGTGAGGTGTCTAACTTCAAGCGGTGCCTGACCACCCTGGACCTGGTGGCTCTGGGGGTGGGCAGCACACTTGGAGCCGGAGTTTACGTTCTGTCTGGAGAAGTGGCCAGAGCCGTGGCTGGGCCGAGTATCATCATCTCCTTCCTGATTGCAGCTATAGCTTCCATCTTTGCAGGATTGTGCTATGCTGAATTTGGAGCTCGTGTTCCCAAAACGGGGTCTGCTTATCTCTACAGCTACGTGACTGTGGGAGAGATTTGGGCTTTTATTACTGGCTGGAACTTGCTGCTGTCTTATGTCATCGGTAAAAATAATGTCACTATGAAAACGTGTACAGTTTGTGCTGTTGAATTCTTAAGGGTCATTATAAGTTTCACTGAGTCTGTTCATGTTGTATCTTCTGCTTGGTTTATGTTCTTAAGGGACATCAAGTGTAGCCAGAGCTTGGAGTGGAACCTTTGATGACCTTATTGGAAATGTCATTGCTAACTCCCTGGGGAAACAAGCTGCAATGGATCTACCTGGACTAGCTCCCTACCCAGACTTCTTTGCAGCCGGTCTCATTATGCTCTTGGCAGGCAAGTTTATCACATGTAACATCTATGACAGTTTGGGCGTAGTCAGTGTGGCTCTACATTTGCAAATATATTTTGGATCCCAGTGCAGATCATGTGTTTCCTTTCTAGGTATTCTTGCATTTGGTGTGAAAGAGTCAGCCATCGTAAATAAGATTTTTACAGCAATCAACATCCTGGTGCTGCTGTTTGTTGTCTTCTCTGGATTCATAAAAGGGGACCTTAACAACTGGTACATTGGAAAAGATGCCATAGATGCATATGAGTATGGACTCCTCTTTTATACATATCTATATATACTGTATATTTACTGTATCAATAGAAATAAAATAAAATATTCTTTATTGATAGGATGAGCTGTCTTTAAAGGTTCAGTATGTAAGATCTTGGGGGTTTAGGAGGCTCTAATTATAGAAATATGATATTCAGAAATATACTTTCATGATCCTATAATCACCTGAAAAAAAAAACCCAAAACAAAACACTGATTTCTTCTTTATCCCCTTTTTTTAGTATTTAATGGCTGGTGGCATCCAGTGTTGACGTGCAGTAACGTCACTTACTCCAGACTTATTAAACAGACGAAACAAATACTATCTCTGTCAAGGGGCTTTTGCCTTTTTTTTGGTTGTTTTTAGCAGTCACCACTAGATGTCACTAATTATCACACACTGAACCTTTAGTAGTTGATATAGTATTGCATATGGTTTCGTATAAGTAAAAGTAATGTAAAAGTAATGATGAAAACTGATATTTCTGTTTGAATGTGGCTTAAAGTTCATACAGCATAATTTGTCAAAAATAAATCGACCAAGTAGTAACATTGCTTATTCTTTGCAGAAACCACACATCAGTCAATGTAACTACCAGCTATGGCAGTGGGGGTTTCTTTCCTTTTGGCCTTGAGGGGACGTTAGCAGGAGCAGCAACTTGTTTTTATGCATTTGTAGGATTTGACTGCATTGCCACAACAGGTAAATAAAATTAAGAGTTATCTATCATAGCTTCAATCTCTTAGAGACTGACTGAAAATGTGAAATGTAGTTTGTGCCTTCATGTTGTGCTGTAGACTCCAAAATATTAAAAATGAGTATGTTGTCATTAAAGCAGTGTATGACTTTCGTCACAATTTTTTTTTTTTTTTTTTCAAATTTGTAAACTCCAGTGATAGCCTAATTATCACTAATCCATTAGTCTTTCCATGCTTACACACCTGAATCACTTCCCTCATGGTGAACAAATTTGAAGATGACTCCATCATAAACACAGTCCGTTTGTTTACATAACAAACCGAAACGTCAGTCTGGCCTTTTTGGAAATTTTTTCGCAAAGTGCATTGTGGGAATGGTGGCCAAGCAAAAGTGGTTTGTCACAGATTCAGCAAGAAAACGCGCCAGATCACTACAACGTAAAATTCACCAGTCCACAAAGGTTGTTTTAAAGAATGAGTATAGTTGGTGGATGGAGGTAAAGGCGACATTTGGGTTCAACACTCACGATGAGACAGTGAAATTGCTGCTGTGTGGAATTCCCTTTCCCACAATGCACGTTGTGACAAAATTTGCAAAAATGCCGGGGTGACGTTTTGGTTTGTTATGTAAACAAATGGACTGTGTTTATGATGGAGTCATCTTCAAACTTGTTCACCGTGAGGGAAGTGATTCAGGTGTGTAAGCACAGAGAGACTAATAGATTAGTGATAATTAGGTTATCACTAGGGTTTTACAAATTTAAAAAAAGATGTGATGAAAGTCATATGCTGCTTTAAGCAAAGTAAACTGTGTGTTTTTCTTCAGGAGAGGAGGTCCAAAACCCCCAGAAGTCAATCCCACTTGGCATCGTGGCATCCCTCCTCATTTGCTTCCTGGCGTATTTTGGCGTGTCTGCAGCCTTGACTCTTATGATGCCGTACTATTTACTCAGTGTTCACAGCCCACTGCCTGTGGCCTTTACATACATTGGTTGGGGCCCTGCCAAGTATGCAGTGGCTGTAGGGTCCCTCTGTGCACTGTCAACAAGGTATAAAACAGTGGCCCTTTTATTTACTGAAGTAACTGCACAAACCAGCAACAAAATATGTTTATATAACCTAATATTAAGTATCTGTTTCTGGAAGCATTTAAAGAAGGTTCATGTCAATGCTTCTGTGTGAAATCTACATAAAGACATGATAAATTACCACAAAGTCACATGACAGTTTTTTTTGTTTTTTTTTTACAACAGTCTACTTGGATCGATGTTCCCGATGCCCCGTGTCCTCTTTGCAATGGCCAGAGACGGACTTCTCTTCAAACCACTCAGTAAAATGAGTGACAGACAAAGTCCTGTAATAGCGACGCTGGTTTCAGGGGCTGTAGCAGGTACGGCGTTCTCTGTATACTCTCTCTATATACAAAATTCTGTTGACCAGTGCAGATGAACACTCCCATGTGTCATTACTGATGCATATTCTTAAACTTTGAAGAAGTTTAGATTACTTCCTTGAGATATTTCTTCTGTTTCCAAAAGTTTAATACATATTCTCTAAAATCTAAAGTTATCTCAAATTAATATCAGCTGTTTTTTTTTTTTTGTTTGTTTGTCTTTGCAGCCATCATGGCGTTAGTGTTTGACCTGAAGGCGCTGGTTGACATGATGTCCATTGGAACTCTCTTTGCCTACACACTTGTTGCAATATGTATTCTCATATTAAGGTATGACTAATTAATACTCATACTAATTTAAGTTGAATTTGGCAGCATTAATAGTCTGATTATTTACAATGACAGTATATTTTGGGACTGGTATGGGTGACAAAAGTTTCCACCATGATTGAACCTAAGATCTGTAATTCAGTGGATTTAAGTAAAGGTCTGATATATTTTATAGTCAGTGGTATTCAGAAGAACTCAACTATAGTGACTTTATGAACAACAAATTCCCACAAAATGCAGAAAACATGATCATATTTTTCTCTCTGCTTTGAAAAGTTGTAGAATTATTTTACTCAAGATAATTGGCAGTGCAGTACGATTATGTTCACTGTTGATTAATCGGTCAGTTTTTTTCCTTTATTACCTGACTAATTGTTTGGTCAAAATGCAAAAATACTGAAAAATTTGTTTCTCAGTATGAAAGATGACATCCTTAATTTTCTAGATTGGTCCTCAACACAGATATATTCAGTTGACTATCATAAAAATATTGCACTATTGTTGTACCTGCTGCTGTTACTGTCATATCTGATGTTATTCTGATCCATTATTCACCTCATAACCATAACTGATTGCACTACCACTGCTATTATAAATAGACTTGCATATACACTTTATATTCTATTGTAGTCTATACACCACTTACTTATTCTTATTCTATTTTACCTCTTTTCTTTCTTTCTTTTTTTTTTTTTAAATTGCATGGCTTTTTAATCACAAGGTGAGAGAGAAATATTATCTCAATTCTCTGTATATCCTGTGCATCTGGTGAATTGACAAAATAAAAATCTTTGAAATGCACCAGAAAATTATTTAAGAAGCCGGGATCAGATAATTTTCACTTTCTGTATCAAAATAATTAACTAAAGTAATTCATTATATAGAAATAATAGAATAAGAATTAATTGGTGGTATAAAAAATAGTAGTCTACAACAGGGGTATCAAAGTCATTTTAGTTCAGGGGCCACATTCACCTCAATATGATCTCAAGTGGGCCGGACCAGTAAAATAATACCAGTGAAAAAAGTAAAATTACATTATGATAAGGTTTATATCTACATCGTTTCCTTAAAAATCCAAATAACGTGAACAACTTGAAATGTCTTAAGAAAAACAAGTGCAGTTTTAACAATATTCTGCATCAGTTTATCATTTACACATGTGCATTACAACTTACATTACAATTACAAATACACAAAACATTTAGTAACAGGTATAATAGTGATAAAATTACATTTACTTTTCTCAAGACATTTCCCATTGTTCATATTTCTTCAGGTTATTCGCATTTTTTGAAAAAGGGTAGTTTATTAATGTAACCATTTTCATGTAATTTAACTTTTTTACACTAAAACAAAGATAAAATCTGCAGTTGTCATTATTTATAGGTTATTATGACAGTATTTTTCTGGTCTGACCCAATTGAGATCTATTTGGTTTATATGTGTATGTATGGAACCTTAAATTTCATGATTTTTACACTATTGATTGTTAATATCTTCAGTGAAATTTTGCATGTCACAAATTCATCCTACAGGCCAAATTGGACCCTTTGGCGGGCCGGATTTGGCCCCCGGGCCGCACGTTTGACACCTGTGGTCTACAACTAACTGTCATTGTCAATAAATTAGTCATTAAAAATCTAATACTTCACTGCATTTACATCCACAGTTACTGCCTTACAACCGATTGTGCGATAGCCAATAATTGCAGAGGAAATTTTAATGGCTAAACTTGAATTGAAGTCATTTTACAGGTACCAACCAGAGCACGGAGAGGATTCAAGTTCCAATAAAACAGAAATGTTCACAGTTCGTGGGGTATTATGTCCTCCTCCACAAACCACCACAAGAACATCAAAAAATGTTTCTGTTTTAACGATTTTGATGAGTAGGTGATCTCTTTTTTTATCATCCTTAAATAGAATTCTTTGTGCATTAGTTTGTCCTTTGAACTTAAACTGACGCCATTTGATCCTCTCAGTCTTTTTAGCTGTATCCCTCAGCCTCTTCATTTCTTTGGCTGCTGAGTCCCTGCCAGCCTTGAAGTGGTGGAGTCTTCTCTGTGTTACTGTGAATGCATTAATACTGTTTACCATTTTTCTGATCATTTGGAGACAACCGCAGAGTACAACCAAAGCTGCTTTCATGGTATGTTTCATATATTCAGAGTGCTGACCTTTTAAAACACATACACTATACGATAACATTTCAACAGCCTCACAGTCAGGAGAAATGTTGCATAGATTTCTGTCAACTTTGAACCTCTAGAAAAAGAAATTGTGTACTTTTCTTACTTTGACTTTGTTTTTCCTCTTTCATTTGCACAGGTTCCATTTGTTCCTGCACTCCCCATTTTCAGCACCTTTGTCAATGTCTATCTTATGGTCCAGCTCGGATCAGACACATGGATCCGTTATGTTGTGTGGATGGCAGTAGGTATGTAATTAGTATCATCATATAATATACATTTTTATTTAAGCCAAATATACAAAAATATTTATAAATGTGAATGTGTTCATGAAGGAGAAATAACTTTTCTTTCAACAGGTTTAATCATCTACTTCTGTTATGGGGTTCGGCACAGTGTGCAGAAACAAAGACTTCAACGATCATGCAATCAAGTCAATATTCATAACATCACCTTAAACAGGGAGCAAAATTTGGACCCTGGACAAGATTTTAATGGATAAATAAAACAAATTATAGATTTCCTGAAAATTTTGAAGAGTAAGATTAAACAACAATACAGAAACACACAATATTAGTACCAAAGTGCCAAATACAATCTATAGTGTTTGTTTCCTGGGTTCACAGAGTTTCAGTCACAGCTGAAAATAATATGAGAAATATGTTGATTGTGTATTTGTATTATGGGAATTTACTCTATATTGCATTTTACAAGATAGGTATAAGGGTGTGGGTTTATTTGTCGTCACTCCTATTATAACTGAATTCATCTTTTATTTGTGATTAATTAATGTAACATAACTGATTTCTTACATACTTACATACTTCATACTCTGTCTTATTGTATTGTAACAATTTAATTTTGACATATACATAAAATAAAAAAAATATTCAAGCTTTTATGTCTCATGCTATTTTGGATGAAGCTGAGGTCAATACTTATGTCTGCTGTCTGTGTATCATGCTGTAAGAATCCATTTGATGTATTATTAAAGTACTTGATGTTTCCTCTTTCTCTTGTTTTGGTCAAACAAATTCCCATATTTTCAACACATGGTAGGAACTGAAAGCCATCTTTGTTTGAGGAGGCACCATTTACACAGCGGACCATGTGAGTCTACGACAGCCAATCAGAAGGCAGACAGCGCAGAGTATCGGCCAATCAGAGGCTGCGCCTGGAGGGGAAGCGCGTTGTTCAAAAACCAGACTGAGTCGGTAAAAATATCTCAGCTGAGAGTCTCAGACTCACAACCAGCAACGGGCTGTAGACCTCTGTTAGCTACTCAGTTACAAGCGATTTAGTCGAGATTTAACTTAATATTTATGATTTTAGTCAGACTACAGATATTTAGATTTACTGTGGCACCACAAGAATAACATTTAGCTACAGAAATCAGTCGTTCATCGTCAGTTTCGACACTCGGGGTAAGTTGAATCAACGCTAAGCTGCCTAAGGTTCTCATATACAAAACAACAAACCTGTAAATAAATCTGTAATATTGTACACTGGCTAATAGTAACTTTTACCAAACTTGTCAATTGTTACTGGGTTTGTTTATGCGGTGGGAGAGACCAAAGCATTTTCAAAATTTCAAATTTCTTTATCTAGGTCAGTCACGCAAACACCTTGTGTTGTAAAGTCAGACCACAGGTAATCTAATAATATCAACAAAATTACATGGATCTGCTCTTGTTACCTATTTTTGGGACAAACACTCAGATCCAACAGTCAAACCTGATCTCCAGACACTTTGCACATGTTTCAATTTTACTATAACTCGTAAATTAAAAGATAATGTTATTTTCTTGAAAACTGAAAGTGTTCTGCAGTATCGTCTTAGTGTTTTAAACTTTATTCCTTGTTCTGTGTTAGTTTATTTTCATCTGCAGGGGCTTTGTTTTCAACATTTGCTGCATTTAATATAATCCCTCAGCAGTAAACTTGTTCAGACAGGTGATTAGCTTTGGAAACCAGTTCCTGTTTGACAACTCTTGCAAGAGCAAACAAGGCTTCAACCAGTTTTTGTGTTTTCTCAGCTTGTCTCATGACTCGCCTTTTTTCAGCACCAAACTAATCCACTTGTGCAGTGACCCATTCAAAATCACTAAAATAATCATACACATTAGTCAATTTTTGCCATTTGGCAAAAAGTTTATCAATGTTTTTTTTGTTTGCTGAAAGTGTTGTTTTGGCTCCAAAAGTGCACATTTGTGTGTAATCTGATGACTGAATGTAAAAGTGACATGGTGAACCTCAAATGCAACTTCAGACTCAGTGAGGTTTTAAATTCCAAGATGATTAATTTCTGCTCTTGTGTCAGGTGAACATGGCACTATTGTTGTCCTCCCCGTGTGGATTCCGCTCAGATGAGGACGAGGATATGGCTGTGTTTGAGTCCACTGCAGCAGAGCATGGTTTCACCAGACCACGTCTACCTGAAATCTCTGTGATTTCCCCTGGCCTGGAACCCAGGCCATCGATTACAGAACCGGTGAGAGTTGATCGAAGTTTGGTTTGCATTTATTTTAAACAAAATGTATCTACACTGAACTTTTCTCGATTATTTCTGATTACAGTCCTACTTTTAACCCTTTTAATAACTGATCAATTAAAGTGTTTTTTAATTTATTCTTATAGAAACTGGCCGTGAAACCCTCAGTGGTGAGACAAGGAAGCCATGATCAGGGGAACAGTGAAAAGGTGAAGGTTTATCTGCGGATTCGTCCACTGACTGAAGTGGAGAAAGAGAGAGGAGAAGAACAAGTAAGACTCTGCTTTATTTACCTTGCTTCCCTTGTGGGATTTGACTTCATTTTCTCAGTTTCCTCAAGGCTTAATCCCAAATCAGATGAAAATTTTTTCTTTATACCGCTGCCCATCCAACCAATTTGTCAGACACTGTTCACCTGATTCTTTTCAAAGTTCACACACATGTTCATTACATTTGCCTTTCTCTGAATTTTTACTTTTTTTTTTTTTTTTTTCTTCAACAAATTTTTGAAATTAAGACTCAAAATGAATCCCAGGGTATAGGCAGGGTATAAGTAAGCAGGAGGGGCAAAGTGTTGTGCAACCAAGCAGGGGTATTAATAAGCTCTGCTTACTTTTTCACTTTTAGGTATTTGGAATCCATGGCTATTAAACAGGAAACATTTACTGAGTAAAGTGAAGTGAGTTTATTGGTTTGACCCTTTAAATGTGCTCAAAGTTTAGTCATTTTTATTTTAGGGCTCTGTTGCTGTTCAAGATGAAGAGACACTACTCCTCAAAGCTCCAAAGGACTCTCAGAACATGAAGAATGCAGAGAGGGGAATTACCCAGAGCTTGCACAAGTTTAGTTTCTCAAAGGTAGGAAAGTGTTTTCCTGCAGTAAATATAATAAACTGCTTTACCTTGAACCATTTTGTGTCTGTAAGTATTTGGCTGTTTGGAAGTGTGACCCAGACTTAAGCACCTTCTCATCCTCCTTTTATAGCTCATTATTACACATATTCTGCATTCAACACACAACTGTCTTTTCTTAGACAGACATGTATTAACTTCTTGATAATATTTCTCAATTTAATCCTCACTGATATTTTTACTTTTGTAAAATAGTACAATTGTTCTTTTGTAGATATTTGGGCCTGAAACCACACAGCAGCAGTTTTATGAGTGTACGATGAAAACTATGGTAAAAGATGTGCTTCAAGGAGAAAACAGACTCCTCTACACTTACGGTGTCACCAACTCTGGAAAGACTTACACTGTTCAGGGTATGCATCTTTTTCTTTTTGGCAGAGATAATGGGATGCTGCATTATAAATAGGTTTGGTGATACTCATGTTTGCATCTCCTCTGATCTACAGGCAGCGGTCGTGAAGCTGGCCTGGTGCCTCGGGCTTTGGTGTCTATGTTCAGGAAACTGCAGGGTCGCCTGTACGGTGCCATGGACCTGAAGCCTGTCATGTATCAGGATGTACGACATTTGGAGCCTGGTGAGGTCAGGGCAGAGGAAATCCGCAGAAACTCTCTGCTCAAGGAGGTAAAAACAGAAACAAACTGTATGTTCAGAAAAATGGATAATTCTTACTCTAGCAGTGTTTAATCCCATGGCATGCTCCTCTTATTTATAGTTGAGAATGTTACTTGTAGATACTGGGTTTACATGGATCATTAAAAGGCATCGAATTTTTTCCTCTTTCCTATGCTTTAATTCATGTTAAATGTCTTAAATTGATCTTTCTTTAAAGTTTTTACAATGCCAATACATACTAAGTACTTATATTATATATATATATATATATATATATATATATATTTTTTTTTTTTTTTTTTTTTTTTTTAAATGCTGCAGACAACAACAATTCCCATGTGACCCAAAAGTAATTTTTCATGTTACAGTAAATATGGATAAAACTGCTGGAATCCTAAGCACAGTGTGTGTTTTCTTCTTATGTGTCATAGGATGAACACCAGACTTCTCGCCGAGGTGGAACCACTTCAGTCTGGGACAGTGGCATTGCAGGATTGTCCTCTACTACTCATATTGCCACCCAACTTGAAGGTGAGCCTGATGATTAGAATATTACAACGGGCACTTGTGCGCCTTGACTGCAGCCATAGGTTTAAAGGTTGTGAAATGGCGATTAATTACTTCCTGTGAACTTGTATAGCTCTATTACATTGGTATTGGCAGTTTATTTAGTTGATATGCTATGTTATGCCATGCATGTGTTTCAGTCACACACTGATTTTTGCCACTTTTGTAGATACTGACAGTGTGTGCCTGGAGCCTGACAGCCTCTCCCACAGTGGAGGGGATGACCTGGAGGAGGGGGTGCAGTTTTCTATCTGGGTATCCTTCTATGAGATCTACAATGAGTTCCTTTATGACTTACTGGATGCTTCACCATCGCTGCAGCCCAGAAAAAGGGCCACTCTGCGGCTGAGTGACGACAAGCAGGGCAATCCCTACGTGAAAGGTAGCACTGATTAATTCAGACACAATATTTTGAATGCACTGAGTAGCACACAAACACTTTTGTTTTATTACTATTGTAACTACACCCATCTGATATGTCACACTTCATGAAGCAAGAAATGGTGTGAGAAACTAGTTTCTTTCATTTGAAGTGCACTTAGCCTGCAGTCCCGTCACACTTCATTTGGGCCACATTATAGAAAACAATGAAATGGATAGAATAGATAATGATTTGTTTCGACTTTTAAAGTGTAGCCGCAGTCTCATTTTGTGCATGTTTCCCGGTTGTTGACAGACCTGACCTGGATTCAGGTCCGCAGTGCTGAGGAAGCGTGGAGGATTTTGAGAGCTGGACGCCGTAACCAGAGCTTCGCCAGCACTCATCTTAACCAGAACTCTAGCCGCAGGTGAGAGCACATACAACTATTTCCCCTCAAGGCTTCAAATGTTTTTATATAATACATTTGACTGGTTTTATTAATCTTTCATATTTAAATTTTTTATCTCTTCAGCCATTGCATTTTCTCTGTCCGAGTCCTACACATCCGCCCAGAGGCAGATTCAGGCCAACCCATGCACATCAGCGAGTAAGATATTTTTACATGCACACATTTCCCTTCAGCTTAGTTTTGATTGTGGTTTATTTCAGTTTAGGTGCACATATTCCTTAATCTCATTTACCTTGGGCTTCATTTTGTTCTTCATAGACTGACTGTGTGTGATCTGGCTGGGTCAGAACGGTGTAAAGAGCAACGCAACGGTGAAAGGATGAAGGAGGCCAACAACATCAACACCTCCCTTCTAACACTGGGACGCTGTATTGCTGCTCTGAGGCACAATCAGAACAACAAGTGTGTGCTCCATCTTCACATCAGTGACAAAAGAAATACACACTGCATACACAAACCTATACATTTATATTTTTATTGGAATATTAAAACCTGGCTCAAGCTATTTACAGGAGTGATATTTAGCTTTTTTAAATGGAATTATGCATTTTAAAAGATTTCCCTGTGGTCTACATAAACTGTAAATGTTATGCTTGGGTCTGAATTCTTCATTAATTCACCTCCACAGGTCCATCTTCAACCCTATTTCTGAGTAATGACACCAGAAAGGTTGTTTTGAGCTCTGGCCCTTTAAATTACAAGTGAGCCACTTCACGCCCCACCCCCTCCAGGTTGTTGACCGTGCTGCTCTGTCCTATTCAGCCATTTGTGTTCAGTAATACAACCAACAACTGAACATTTTAGGTATTTGGCTCGAAGTTTGGACATATTTTCAGTTTTTACTACAACTGCTGCTGCTGATAAACAATTAAGGCGTACTCTGAGAAATGTCCATCGTAAGTCTTGACCTTATATGTGCAAATGTCATGATGTAACTAGTAATTAAACATAACAAATTAAATAGCAATTTAAACAGGTTGTAGAAATCCACTTGATTTCTGCCGGAATAAATATAAAGATAGCTTTGCAGCACCTGGAGGGTTCAAATTCAAACTTTTTCAACTATTAGGGTCCAAATACACAAATAAATGTACCAAAGACTAATAAAAGTGGGTTTAGCAAAATATGACCCCTTTGAGAGAGAAGCTCATTCTGAGAATTTGAATCATGTCTTCACAGGTCACGTCCTCCTCAAGTAGTGCCTTTCAGGGACAGTAAATTAACCCGGGTACTGCAGGGCTTCTTCTGTGGCCGAGGCATCTCCAGCATGGTGGTCAACATCAACCCGTGTGCCTCCATCTACGACGAGACCCTCCAAGCCCTCAAATTCTCTGCAATTGCGACTCAAGTAAAATATTTTTGCTTTGTTTCAACCAGATCAGTCTCATCCAGCCTTTGTTCTTCTAGTTTAATATTGACTCTCATGTCATTTCAGTTGGTGCACGGCCCATCCACAAAGACTCGAGTGGCCTACATCCTGTCTCTGCTGCGAGAACCAGCAGCGCATGGCAACGAAAGCACTGTGATTGAGGAGGATGAGGAAGACAGCGATGGTGAAGAGGGAGATATGACCATGTTAAATAATGAGGTAACATCCAATCCATGTATGTAACACAATCAAAGACTACGTTCAGACAGCAGGTCTTGATGCACAATTCGGATTTTTTGGTGAAATCCGATTTTTTTGTGTGCTCGTTCATATTACACATTAAATGCAACTTCTGTCAGTTTTGAGTATGAACAGGATGCAACCCTAAAGTGACCCGCATGCACAAAAGAGGTCCTGACGTAATACGTGACCACGCAGGCACACACTGTGTTTATGAAAGTAACACTCCTGGGATGCAGAATTGTGATGTTTGTCGCATTTCAACAAAGTAAAGATCAGATAAATGCAACCAGACTGAAGTCGCATTGCAAAATATTGGATACGTATCAGATTTAGGACCACGTATGAAAGTGGCCTGGGTCAGATTTGAAAAAAATCGGATTTGTGCTGTTCAAACTGTCTTAACAGATCAGATACTGGTCACATGTGGGCAAAAAATTTAATTTAGGCCACATTTGCCCGCAGTCTGAAAGTAGCCAAAGAAGGATTTAAGTGAACAACACCCTGCTTTTTTATTTTAAATTAAATTACTTCATGTTCAACCAGTCAGCATCTTTTTGCCCTCACAAGTGTTTCTTACCTTTTAAAAAAAAAAACAGTTCAGTAAAGCGTGGTAAATATTTGTCCATCATGTGTAATAACTTGCTGTTCTTTATCCAGGCTTTGCTTCGGGCCATAGATATTCTGAAAAGAGAGGTGCAGCGCCAGTGGGAGGAGAAAGAGGTTCTGGAGGCAAATGTGAGGGAGCAAGTGGTCTCTGAGATGATGGAGATCATCTCTGGAATGCAAGATGGTTTCAGGTGAGTGTGTTGAGTGTATACTGTATAAAAATAAAAAGTCTGGGTTTTAATGTACTGTATCCAGGCTGCAGTGGGTTATGAATTTGTGGTCAGTCTTTTTAAAGTGATACATCATGTCCATCCATCTACCATCCCATTAAAATTGGAAAAGGCTTCAAAATGTACGTGTACATACCTTCTACCCATGCAGTGAGACTCTGGAGGCAGAGAGAGCTCTGATTGAAGAGAGATACGAGGACAAAATCTCCAGCCTGCAGAAACATTTGAAGCTCTTTTACAGCCAGGAGCTGAAGGTGAGAACTAAGAGACAACAAGCAGGGTTCCCACGGGGTCTTAAAAGTCTTGAATTTACAAATCTGCATTTAATGCCTTAAAAAAAGTCTTTAAAAGGTATTAAATTTGATATGGTAGATCTTAAGTTATGTTGCCATAAACTTGTTCACTTTATTGTGTTTAAATGTGTCCGTTAAATGTCAAAGCTGCAAAGACAGTAACATGAGTCAACTCAGTTCCACCCGTTCCAACCCGACGATTTATATTGAAATTAGGAACCAATTATTGATAACTTTACAGCCCTCAGTGAGAAATGATCACAGAACATTCAGTTCAACACATGCACAACCGTTAGTTCAACTTGGAACGATAAGAATGAAGGCGTTGGAATAAATAAATACATTAGAATACACACATTCTTAGAGTCATGAGTTTTTGCTAGTGTTGCTTTTCTACGTAGTCTTAAAAAGTCTTAAATTTACCTTGTAGAAACCTGTAGGAACCCTGAACAAGACAGTCATAAACTCCCCAAACAGTCTGATATGTGTCCATACTTACACTGTAGATTTCTGCTGCTGTACCATAGTGATTGCTTATTTTCCTTTTCATCCTTTTTCTCAGGAGCGTGATCAGGAGATTGAGGCTTTGACTGCAGCGTTAGAAAAAAAGAAAGCCGCTGAGCAGAACTCCTCAGTGTCAGAGGTTGACTGTGAAGGGCCTCGACGCTCTCACCGCCTTAACCCTCAGGCGGAAGTCGGCAGGCTGCGAGCTGAACTGGACCAGTGTCGAGCTGAGCTGCTTGCCAAGACACAAGGTATAGACGTGCTGAAAAACTGGTCTTTGTGAAGCTTTTCTAAAATACCTGATTCGTAAAGTAGTTGACCTTGTGTGTTTCTACAGAGCTGACAAAGTTAAAGATGCAGCTGGAGATCCCAGGTCCAACAGGAGCACTGACTGGTGCTGCCGACCGCAAACTGCAGGAGGGTCAGCGGGTGAGTGACTGCTGCACTAAAACAAACTGTACAAACATACAAACCCCTTTTTATCTGCAGAAAGACTAAGTTTCTGAGTGTATCTTTGCATCAGAACCTGCGTCAGCTGCGTCTGGATCTGCAGAGGCTGGGGGTGGATCTGCAGTCTGGGGAAAGGGCCTGTTGCCGCAACACGGGAGGGGAACGGCTACGCCAGGCGCTGACGGCTGCAGACGAGACACTGGCCAAACAGGTACAGACTGAACTCAACAGATGCATCAGGCTTATGTTTCTGTGTCTGAGCTCATTATTGTAATGATGGACAATAAACAGACACTGGATTTATCTTCTTATGGAAATGTCCACAATATGAGCGCTAAATACACAATGGTCCCAACCCATAATTAACTAATTACTAATTAATGCAGTATCAACAAGATTAGGTAAATAAACTGATATTTCATTCATTTTCTGAACTGCTCCATCCTTGTGGGCTACTATTGTGCAAAGGTAGGGTACACCCTGAATGTGACAATTCATGCTCACTATTTAGATCACAGGTGTCAAACATGTGGCCTGGGGGCCAAATCCGGCCCGCCAAAGGATCCAATTTGGCCTGTGGGATAAATTTGTGAAATGCAAAAATTAAACCGAAGATATTAACAGTCAAGGATGTTAAAATCATTTTAGGTCAATTCAATCTAAAGTGGGTAAGACTAGTAAAATACTATAATAATTACCTATAAATAATGATTAATAATATTTTTTCTCTTTGTTTTAGTGTAAACAAAGTAAAATTACACAAAAATGTTTACATTTACAGACTAACCTTTTACAAAAAGTGAATAACCTGAACAAATAAGAACAGCCTGAAATGTCTTAAGAGAAGTTTGTGGAATTTTACCAATATTCTGTCTGTTACTAGATGTTTTGTGTATTTTTAGATCCACTGTGATCTGAAAGTTGTGGTGAACATGTATAAATGATAAACTATGGTGCAATATTGTTAAAATTGCACTTATGTTTCTTGAGAATTTTCAGGTTCATATATTTTTGTTATGTTCAAGTACAGTTCATAAATGCAAACATTTTCATTACGGAATTTTACTTTTTTCACTCAAAAACATAGAAAAAACGTTGGAGTTGATATTATTTATAAATTCTTATCCTATTATTTTACTGGTCTGGCCCACTATATATCATATTAGGTTGTATGTGGACCCTGAACTAAAATGAGTTTGACACCCCTGATTTAGATCATCCTATTAGTGCCCGCTCCCCCACCAGCTGATGTTGGAATTGAACCCAGGACCTTCTTGCTGTGAGGCGACAGTGCTTAACATTTCACCGTGTCATCCACTAATCTTACTTAAATAATCAATTATATAATTAAAGTAGATAAATGGTACAGAACAATCCCAGCCTCCTGTCACTGTTCCATCAGTTTTCATTGTATCGTACCTTTTTGAGACTCACTACATTGGTATACAGTCATTTTTAGGAAACATTGAAAATCTAATTTAACCTTTCTCTTTACTTTTTCCCCCTCTTTTTCTCCTTCCTAACAATATTGATGCACAGCAAGCTTTTTAACATAATCAAGGTTTCTAACCTCTGCACCAGGTGATTTGTGTGTGAGCATGTGACTGTTCCTCATCCTTCACCTCCTGCTCTGTCTAACCCTGTCCACTCACGTCTTCTTAGGACCAGGTCCTGGTGGAGCTCCAGAACAGCCTGACGCTGGTCAAGGCTGACTTGAGGCGAAAAGCAGAGACCCTGGCCCAGACCCAGTCCGCCCGGCCCCTGCTGCCCCCCTCTGAATACCCCTCCTCAGCAACACTGCACTCCTGCAAAAAGAGAGGCTGCGCGGCTGCAGCTGCAAGTGACAATGAAAACCGGCCTCCACAAAAACGGCCCTTCTTCCAGTCTCTGTTCCCAACGCGCACTCCGACACGGAAATACAACACACGCACTGCTGAAGAGGCAAACGTTACCCCTTACTCGCAAATCTTACGGTCTCGGCAGCATTCTCCACCTCCCAGCCCGGTCCTCACCCCTCGCAGCCTCAGGGGGAAATACTGAACTGTTTTTCTTAAACGCTTTAATTTGTTTTTATATTTTTATCTTTCAAACATGGTTATAAATGCTTGAAACTTTATAGCATTATATACACTATTTCTATTTGTGTATATTCACTTTTTACAGTGTAACTCATCTGCTGTTAAGCCAAATACAGTTATGACTTTCAAGCCAGTAAATCAGTTTGCTTATATAATGCTTTATATATATAAAACTAGGGTGTGCGATACTCGCTTAGATCAGCAAGTAATGTAAAACTGTACAGCTCCAGAAATGCACACGTGTTTATTCAACTGCCTCTGCAAGTGATTTTTTTTTAATGTTCTTTAAATACACTGTTTGCAGTAATTAAAGTCCTTTGCACAGATTCAATGTTTTATTCATATTACAAAACAATTCTCCTTGAATTTACCAAGAAGAGTCCTTGCACAACAGGTACTATTTACATATAAACAGCATGGATAGGATGAGACCCAACTGCAAATGTAAGTATTCTTTGCAGTTCACACAAACACTGCTCATGTATTTAAAACCTGTATAAAGACATCAAGCCTTTCATTTCTTACACTATAGTATTCATCTTTAAGAAAGAACTGAAGTTTGCCAATCATATAATCCAATGTCAAGGTAGAGTATGCATAATTTAGGAAGATTTTTAACACTGGATAAACACTTCATTCTGAAGGTAACTGATTTTTAAATGCCAAAAATAAGGTATATTTAACTTCTATAGTTAGATTTTCCTAAATTGCACAGACTGAACCTTTATATCAAATTATAAGACTAGCAAACCTGAATTCGACAGCAATGCAATATAATCTGAATTTCTATTTTTGGCATAAAATTGTTTTGCCTTCAAAATAAGGTATTTATCCACAGAGGGAGTGTTAAAGTTGAATGTGGACTGAGCCGATACCCACTTAACCCAAAAAGTCCAGGAAAAAAAAAGTAATAACAGGCTCCAGTGAGGGCATTTTATGATATTTAGATGCAATGTGCAACTTCGGTGTTAGATGCCACGAAGTCTTCCCCACCTGCACTTTTAATAGGCGTCCTTTATACACCAACCAGTCGACTTCTGTAACACTGGCAAGTGTTGGGTAAAGTCTTGCAGAGCCTCTGTTTCATGCTGCAGAAATCACTAGTAGTCCTTTAAAGTGTCACTGAACAGAGGTGGAGGGTCAGGGTGTGAAGGAGATGAGGTTCAATGGGGAAACCCTCCTGACCGGGGTGTTATTGGACAGTGGCGCGAACAGCTCTGCTGACGGCGTCTCGATCTGATCTCGAACCTGTGAGATTTGCCTCAGCAGAGCCTTTCCCTCCTCGCGAGCCTGCAGATAAAAGTCACCAGCAGTTAGTGTCTTTGTGCAACTGCAACTAGGAAAAAAAAAGTACTCGAGGCCATCTAATCAGAGTCTGTATTGACACTTACATCGTTGTAGTCGCAGCAGCGTTGGGCACACAGGGATGCCTCGTCGTACAGCTTGTTCTTGAAATAGTACTGACCCAGGTAACGCAGGGCTGTGCTCACCTCGGCATGCTCCAGTTGTTCCTGCAAGTACAAGTTCATCCCAAATTACACTGAGGGTATTTGACATCTCTACCAATGGGAAAATAATGGTATTCCAATAAAAGACAAAGTGGTGGAAAGAAGTTTTTGGACATCCCATGCATTTGTGATACAATGCATTAAGAATCACTCTTGAAGTCGTTTAACTCTGCCAAGTATTGTTCCATTCTCCAAACCCACACATTCTCTTCTGTACATGCTCTGTTCCATCAAGGTCAAAACTGGATGTTTTAGTAAGATGTACAAGAACCTTATTTTCTAGAGATATAGTAATGAATGGGAGTACAACAATAATAGTTACTGATGGTATGTAACCATTTGTTCTCTTTCTATAATTTAATGGCTGACCTATTCTTTGTTATGGACTGTATTCATTAGCTGATTAGCCAAGTCATGTAAAATTGAAATAGGACAATATAAGCTCGGCTTCTTCCTACTCTTTTTCGGACATAAAGTATTGTTAAAGAGCCACAATGAAATAGTTAAACAATTGTGTGACATTTGTTTTCTTTTTTGGTTGATTTATTTCTACATATTAGGGTGTCCTTTTAATTCTGGAGTTTCTTTTTCTTACTTGTGTTCGAAATAAAGTCTATCTATATTTGTAAGATAATGAAATGCATCCAGGGCATGAAATGTTGAAACTGTCAAGAATTTAGTTTTATTACCCCGCCCCCCCCAAAGGGCAGGAAAGGGGTATTGTTTTTGTTTTGGTTTGTTTGTTAACACTAACAGCAAAACTATTGGTTGAATTCATACCAAATTTGGTTTGTAGATTGCCAGTGACCCAGAATAGATCTGATCACATTTTGGGAACAGCAGGTCAAAGTTTAAATTTTTAATGAATTTTTAAAACCTTTTTTTCTCCCCATTTACTTATAATGGGAAAAATTTTAAATGTCTGTAGCAGCAAAACTATTGGTTGAATTCATACTACAGACGCATAGACATGATGACATCAGCTGGATCGATGCCAAAATAAGCTACAATACGTCCGAGGGGTGGGGTTTATTGTGTCTGGCACCACTTGTTTTTTTTTCCTTGTAAACAAAAACAAATCATTTTTATTCGTTTGTGTCCATCTGATGTAGCCACACCTTTTGAAACACAAAAACTGAATGATAATATTTGAGATTGTGTAAAATTTGAAGGATGTATAAAAACTGTTCCAGTACTGTACAGCTGTAAGTAACATTATGAGAATTTGAAATTAAGAAAACATCAAAATGAATATCTACTTTTCTCCAAAAAGAAATATAAACTTTGTCCACTGTAATTACAGATATATTCTTGAAGCACTCACCCCACATGAGAAAATGTCTTGAATGTAAAGCATGTAACACTGAGCAGCATCATCGGACTCATTCAGCTGTTCATGGAGCCTGACGTAAGGAACCAGATGAATTAGTAGTGAAGGTTTTCTGACTGGAATTCATTTTTTTGATATGACAGCAACAAGAAATGCCTTCAAATATAAATCTTTTTTAGACCACCTGAGCTGTTTTATTGATTTTTCTTAAATATATTTATGGCCTTTGACGACAGACACTTACTTGGCCAGTTTGAGTAAAGCCATTTTCTCGACATCTCCCACAGAGTATGCCCTCCAGTAACACTAAGAAAATAAAGAGGAGAATATGTCACAGGCTAATCGATAACACACTGGAACGCTTGTGGCATTTAGCACAAAACCGATCATTTCAGATTAATATTTCTACCTTCTTGGCTTCCACTTGCTGGGACAGTCTTTCGTAACTTTCACCCAGTGCGACTAACATGCGTGAATCATTGGGCCTGAAAAAATAGTATTTGTAGGTTTTAAAGTAAAGTAAATGCAATTTTGATTCTATCACACCAGTGTCAAAGCCCTATACCTGAGCTGATGAGCCTTTCGATAATAGTACAAACAGTAAAAGGGCATCTTGAGGATCTCGTACGTCTGGCCCAAGCCATACCAGGCTCTGTAGTCCCGCTTGTTCACCTCGATGGCATGTCTAACAGGAAATGTAAATTAATAAAATACAGAACAATGCATGCACCACTTCTTCCTCATTTCTAAGGTCTAACAAATTGAAACTCCATTCATAGCACAATGTTGAAATCCGATATTATTGTTTTGTCCCCTACACCCAGTCTGACCTGTAGGCCTGGATGGCAGCCGACGTGTTCTTCATTTCCATATATTCATGGCCCATGAGAGTCCAGGCTCCCAGACAGCGAGGGTTCAGTTTAAGGGCTCGCTGGAAGTACAGGGCTGCCTTTTCATGCTGAGAGCGTAAGCTGTAATAGTTACCTGTGGATCACATGACATGAGCTTTTGACACAAAACACATTTAAGATTTCAGACCCCAGTCATCTGAGACGCCAAAAAAAATGTACGGGAGAGAAAGACGATAAGTGGTGTGGGGAAAAAAAAAAAAGGACACTTGCCTGAAATCAGCAGGGAATCATATTTACGGGAATTCAGGTGAGAAAATAAGAGTTCATAAATTGTTCCGAAAAATAAGCAATAAAAAGGTAATAAAGGGTTTTCAGTTTTGAATCCTGGTGCCTCTAACATTTTACTGATGTTTTTTATATTGCTTATTTTTTTGGTTTATGCTTATCCTGTTTTTCCATATACTCCACCCCTGTCCATGATGAACAATTCCCTCATACACATCTAGATTTTATATTGATGTCCAAGTGAAGCACCCACGAATATGTATTTTGTTCAGCATTTACAGTTAACTGGTAATAGTTGCTTAGATATTTTACTTTGGACCAAAGCTACAGACTGACCCACTGTCACTGTGATCCCTGAAGCCAAGGTGTGTTTCATAAAGTCAAGGATCTTTCAAGGATTAATATACATAAAGCAACGTCATCAGATTTTGTCAAAGAACTGCTGCAATATCTTTCCTTTGGAGAATTTAAGGACTCTACTGTGGATTCCCAGCAATGTATGAGCCCCGATAATCTCTCCATAAATATGCAGTTAGAGGAAAAAGAGCCGACGACAACTAAAAATAAAGCTTCAGCTAAAACGAATAAAGAGCTGCTGGACTCATCTTCATTCATTTTTACATCTGCTTCTTCTTATTAGTCGAGATGAGGCAGATGTATTCAAGTTATATAGCACAGCGCACTGAAAAAGCCAATTTAATGAGCTTATAAATAAACAGATGGAACTTCCAGAAAAAAATTGAGAGAGATTGAGAAAAGAAATCACAAAATACATGAAATTATAATACATTGGCGTAATATTACAATACTCCTGAATTATGGAACACTATGTCATACAGCGCAACAGGAATTCATCAGTTCAATCACAGGCAAATGAAAACAGCATTATTTTTAACATGAATTTTAAAATAATATCTATACTTGAGGTGAAGATAAGTATGTTCCATGTTACACCAGATAAGATATATGATGCTTTACCATTATACCTGCTCTTGTAAATGTAATTAGTTTTCTATTAGATACCATTGTCGTGTGTCAATGTGTTACTGAATGAGTGTATTGATCATGAGGAAGGAGTCTACGACAGAAGTGACCATCATGAAAGGACACTTGACTTTAAAAAACAGACTCAGCCTCTATTGCATCCAGAAAAACATGCTATAAATGGTGTCTCAGTGCTTCTGTAAACAAGTCACATTAGTGTCATCGTCTCACCGATCACACAGCAGGTCTCCACTCGGTACTTGTCAATCTCCACCAGGTTGTGGGCCAGGTAACTCAGCTCTGGCTTCATGCCCTGTGAAAAGAGCAGTTACCATTAGCAACCAAGGCACAGCTCATTTTATAAATTCTTATTTGTGAAATAAACAACTAAAATGTTCATTTAAAGCCTTCACTTGAATCAAAAAATTTACATTTTTTGAAGGCGGAGTTTCTGCAGGTTTCCACAGCTTAATTTATTACTAAATTCAGCATTTATTTATTGCAGGAGGCTTCAATTTCATGATTTTCATCAGGTTTACTCAATGTATTTTTCAAGCTTGAACCTGTTGAAGCTGTACTAAACATACGAGTCAGGTAAACAATTTTAATATGTTACTTTCTACCTGGAGCCTAATTTTACAAGACATGTCATGTTAGTTCACACACTAGCTGGTTGTACAGTTTACCTTTACCTGCTGGTTCTGTTTGTTCCATTTTCTAGTTTTAATACAATCAATACAATTTTTCCCCAAAACTGAACTGAACATACTGTGAATGTCATGATTCAATCAATTTAATGACCTCTTTAAATGTCATTCAAGGGCTAAGGTTAGGATTGTTCAACTTTAGACTTGTCTCACTTTTACGTAGAGCAGGTTGGAGAATGTGTCCATGTTGTCGATGCGAAATGGATCCTGATCCCTGAGCTCGTAGAATAGTGCCAAAGCTTGATCAATATCTGAAATGAATAGAGACAGCACTATAAGACTCTGTTCATCCTCAGGTCATTATCCAAACTGACAAATTTCAGGGGAAAATGTGATAAGGTGAAACCTCTGATGTTGTGATAGGCAACAGCAATCTGAGAGATGATGTAAGTGCTCTTAGAAAAGCCAGCCTCGATGAGGTTCTGGTACTTCTGTAAGGCCTCTTTGATCATCTGCAGCTCTGTGTACATATGGGCCATGAAGAAGTCTCTGATCCAGCAGTCGGGCAGAGACAGTGACTTTAACTGGGAGAAAGAAAGGCTAAGTTAGATGGAGCCATTTGAGAACATTTCAGTACTACTGGGCTGTATTTTGAGGATTGATTTTTAACATAAAATGGCCCACTGATTTCTTTGGTACATTAAGCTGAGGACACAGAACCATTCACCATTTTTATATGTGGGTAAACATAAAGGTAGGTACCATTTCAGTATTGGTGACAAGATTGCTGAGCTCCAGCCACGCTCCCCAGTGCAGAGGGAGTGCATGGATCGCCTCAACAAACACATCCACGGCTTCCTTCAGCAAATCCAGCTTCCGTAGCACAACCCCATACCTGTGTTTTAACACAAACACATACAGATAAAGAACAGTGTCCACGCCACACCTTTAACTTCTTCTTCACTAAAAGTATAGTTCACAATGAGTTTTAGAAAACACCACCTCGTCACCTGACCCACATAATTACAATGTTCATTATTTAGTACAAAAGTCTGCAGCTGTGTCAGGTTCCACTTCATAAGTTTCTGTTTTCAACTGATCTGGAGAACAGGCTCATTATACACATGTAGCTTAAATATCCTGTAGACCATGACTGAGTGCACTGATGCATGAAAAACAATGAAAAACAGTTTGATGGTTTAACACTGATGCAGGTCACTTTATCATACATTTACCCATTTGGTGTCAGATTTGTAGTTTCCAAGAAAGAACCCCATCTATATTGGAAAATACTTTGCTTTACTTGTAGCTTTTAGAAGGTCATTCTTTCTTCTTTCTTTTTTGCAGGAACTTTCACCCCTCCGTCCAGTATTTCTGAGCCTCTTTGTGACAGCCGTTTTGTTTTTTTTACTGTTGCATATGAACAATAGAAACATGCATGTGTCTCTTAAAATCTATGACAGACTAGATGTCTCTAAACCTTTGAACGGCACTGTACACGGAAAATGCTTTAAAAGAAAACCAAAAGAACTGACTATATGTCCTTGTACATCTTTTATTTTTCATTATAATGATCAGCCTGGCTAATTGTTGGATCCAATATTCAGCATTTTTACAATAATTACATTTCCTCTATAAAAACAATAAATCCATTTTAAAATGAAGTACGTTTTCTGCGATTAAAACCTTCTAAATTATCTGTTTAGTTTACTTATTAGAATTGTCTGTTAACTTTAAAACAAATGCTGCTAGTGGCTACCTGAACATTTCATTCTATTAGTTTAACATATTCTTAAAGACACTGTCACTTTATTCTACATTTTAACACATAGATTCAAATTTTTACAGCAAATGTGTATTGGTTCAGTTATTGATGTTTTCATTACTAATAGTCAGTAGCAGTCCTGAAAGAAAAAAAAGATTAAAAATGGTTTGTACATTTTGGAGGAAGGTACTTACAGGTACAGGGTGAAGCCATCCAACTCTCCTGCAGTGTGTTTCTTACTCAGCTCAACCCTCAGCTCTCGCAATGCTTCATTTCGTACCTGACCCTTCTCCAAAGGACCTATAACCGTATAGAAAAGTTGAGTATCAAAGAGGTAAACAAAATTATTTCTCTTTTATCAATACAATGATCTAAATACACAAGTGCTCACCCAGGCTATCCACAGTCTCATCATCTTTCTTCTTTTCACCTGACTGAAGACAAACATAGGAACTGTGAGAGGGAAAGCTGATATGTTACGAAATAAGTAATGAAGATATGCTAGATATATCTACACAATCTCACCAGGTAGCGAGAATACATATAGAGGAAATAAGCCTTCTTGCTGCAGCAGCCTTTCAAAAAGTAAGCTGCACGGTCATACTCTTTCAGGTCAAAGTAGGATTTAGCCAGAGTAAGAGCATCAAGATCCTGTGCATCTTCCTGTAGTAGGCAGAGAAAGAAAGAAATAATCCTAATAATCTTCACCTTCATTATAATATAACTGTAATAAATGGGACCTGTTCATGTCACTTTAATACTCCTTTTCAAGATACAATCTGTCAGCAGGGGGCACTACTACACAACAACTCACAGTCACACTATCTGTGAAACATTTTGCATCAATTGTCTTGGGTTTTACTTGCTTAAGTTATTGTCTCATTTCACTAATGCTCAAATTAACTTCTTTACTTTTGTATGAAATACATCAAAGGAGTATTTTTTTATTTTTTTTTTTAACTTTGAGGCATTCTGGGTGTGAAAATAGTCCAGGCAAATTAATGTTTTCAATAACTGAATTTTTTTAAAAAAGTGCAATTATTTATTTATTTTTTTATAATCTATGCATTTGTACTAGAAATATATTACGCACGATAAAAATAGAATGGTAAGCAGGACATCTACATTTCCATCTGATGGATGATGCATTTATGAAAACTCTTTTCTTGAGTCTAGTTCTCACACTATGAAATGAATACAGTGGAAATGACAAACAGCAGATAAAGAATGTGATAAATAACACTGGTGATCGAAACCTGTAGATAACGATCATAATATGAAATGAGAGCATTAAACCAACAATGAAGGCGAGAAAAGGTGTACAAACCTCGGTGAAGGCAGGTTGTGGAGGTAATTCATCCTTGGGAAGTGGATCTAAAGCAAAGGCCAGTTCAGAAGCCCTGGAACATAAAACAAAAACAAAACAAAAAAACTTCACGGTAAAACAACAAAAGCAAAGTTTAAGAGAAACAGGCTTCAGCAGCACGTATTATTAATACTGTCGCACTAATTATTTTTTACATACAAGTAATCAGACTTTTACTAATAAAAATAATCTGCTAATAGTCGTATATGCACCATGTATTCAGTAAAAAGCTAACACTGTATTCATTTTGATATAGGATCTGTCAATAGCTAACGTAGCTAACAGATTCACAGCTTGGCGTTAATACATATTGGCAGAAATAACAGAGGAGAAGGATAATTGGAGCATTAAACACAATTAGTCTTACCACTTCGCACTGTGCAAAAGTCCCCGTTCTTTACACAGCAAAATGACCGATATTAGCTGTTTTTTAATTTGCACCAGATCTCCAAACTCACTGCACAGAGCCGCCATTTTCATATTTTACTGAACGGGTTTGTGATTGGTGGGTGAGGAATTTATAACGGAAGTCCTGCCCATATTACTTTCGCCACTTCCGCTTCCCTCCTGTCCACCTCATAAGGGTAAGTAAACACAGCCATTTACTATGAATATTGTTTTATTTGAAGAAGAAAACATTCAGATGAATGGAGAAATATGGCATTGCATATTAAATAAATATAAGATGCAAAAAAAATTAACTGACGTATTTGTCTGTTTAGCCATATATCCAGTAGATTACTTAACCTTCCTACCAACTGAGAAGAAAAAAGTAAAATAAAACAAATAAAACAAGCAAGATGTTATTATGTAATTAATCTGAGAAGACATGCAATAAAATGCAGATTAACTAAGAACTAAAATACAGCTTATATGTAGGCTGTGTACAATGTTCATTTTTCATTCCTTTATTATCACATGAAAATAAGAAATGGGTTTTACTACAGTGAACATCTTTAGCACCTACCAAGGTCACCTGGGATAGTCCTGTGTTTCTTAAGTATTTCTAAATTGACTTTCTCTTCTTTCTTTTTTTTGTCACTTTACCAGGAACATTACTGTCACCTACTGTCTTACATTACTGTTTCACTAAAGAGGACTAAAAAGCAAAGAACGGGCAAGAAAAAGAGGAGGAATTCCAGTGTGAGCAACTATAATAACATGGTGGACTCATGAATGTGTAGTGAGAACAATTTTTTATTTATTTTTTAATTTTTTTACACATCTATTTAATTGGTGGTACATCTGCTCCCTTTGTTTATGTTTATGTTTATGTTTACGCATTTGGCAGACGCTTTTTTCCAAAGCGACTTACAGGGGAAAACCAATTAAATCACTCAATCAATCAAATTTTATTTATATAGCGCCAGATCACAAAAAAGTTATCTCTTGACATTTTATATATAGAGTTGGTCAAAACCAGACTCTAAGTCAATTCTACAGAAACCCAACAGAATCCTCCTGGAGCAAACACTTGTGACTGGTGACAGTGGCGAGGAAAAACTTCCCTTTAACAGCAGAAACCTGGAGCAGACCCAGACTCCTGGAGGATGGCCGTCTGCCTTGACCAGTTGGGGTTAAAGAGAGAGAGTAGAGAAGGGGAAAAAGAGAGAGCGATAGAGATAGGGACTGGGGGAGAGGGGGAGAAGGGGGGAGTAGGGGGAGACACATGGAGGCGGTTGAGGATAAGTGAGTGGTGATGATGAGGGCAGGGAAGAGGCCGGACCACCGCAGCAGGTCCAGAGATAATCGTGAAAGAATCTGTGGTTGTCCTGGGAAAAACCTTATTAGAATATTTAAAATGGAATGTTTGAAAGTGCTAGGATAGGAGGTGCTCTCGGAAGAGCTGGGTCTTCAGGAGCTTCTTGAAGATAGGCAGGGATGACTCTGTTCTTGCAGCACTTGGTAGAGCGTTCCACCAACGTGGAACGACCCATGAAAAGAGCCTGGATTGTCTTGTACAAGGTCTGGGGACCACCAGACTACGTTCCCCAGACGAGCGGAGTGGTCGTGGGGCGACATAAGCTTTTATTAGTGCACCTAAGTAGACAGGAGCAGACCCACTGAGAATTTTGTAGGCTAGGATTAAAGATTTGAATTTGATGCGGGCAGCTATGGGTAGCCAGTGTAACTCAATGAGTAAGGGGGTGACATGTGCCCTTTTAGGCTGATTGAAGACCAGACGCGCTGCTGCATTCTGGACCATCTGTAGTGGTTTGACAACACAAGCTGGGAGGCCCGTTAGAAGAGCATTGCAGTAGTCAAGACGGGAGATAACCATAGTCTGCACCAGGAGCTGGGTGGCCTGTTCGGTTAGGTATGGCCTGATCTTTCTTAGGTTGAACAGAGTGAAACGGCATGATCGGGTGACAGAGGCAACGTGATCCGTGAAGGTCAACTGATTATCAATCATGACTCCCAAGTTACGTTTGTAAAATAAATAAATAAGCAACCCATTGTAAGGTTACAAGAGCAGTACAAATGAGAATTTACTGTGACAGACTGATGAAGACAAAATTAGCATTATGATTATAAGTGATTTTTGTAATTAGACCCTACTAAACATCTGTAAGTTGTACACACTTGACCTTTAAAGTTCTTTTTTGTTTGTTTGTTTGTTTGTTTGTCTGTTTGTTTGTTTTTGAACCCACAAGGTTATGTTTATACTGATATTTATTATCAGAATAATGATCACAGCTCTTGATTCACTTTCTGTGTGTGTGAATTTCTGATGACACTGGGTATTAGTTATTCAATTTTGTCATTCTAGCTGAGATTATCATCTGGGAAAAATTCCAAAAATGTCAGGGTAAAGGTTGGTAAATGGTGAATAAATGTAATTCAAATACAGATTTTTCAGTCAATACATTAATGTATGAATATGCACTCTACACAGTTATGGCGCACAGGCTGTTACATTATTGTATGTGATTCTGTGACAAATGGCAAACGTGTATGGTTCTAAAAATATATTGACAAGCTCTCTGAGGACCAAAATACATTAGTCTATTTAAAATAATAACATGAAGTTGAAGAGATCAATTCACAAAAAACAGGAATGACAAAATAAAGCACCTGTAAGTTATGACAAAAACTAAATCTATGTTAGAGGTCAGTAAAAAGAAGGATGTGTTGTTTCTCAGATGAGTTTTCTGTAATATTTCAACAACAGTTAAACCATGATATGTGCTATATTAGTGAGCTAAGTGAGTTCTACTTTTATGAGATGCTATAAAGACATCAAACATCATTCATGCATTCTGCCTATATATCCTTTGGCTGAGTCTTCTCCTGCTGCAGGGCTTACATCTCCATCAAACATGACCTTTTAGTCAGTTCACACTCAGAACTTCAAACATGTTGTAGATCTGTGCTGTTAGCCTGGGTTTAACCTGGTTGAAGAGCTGGATTTTACTCTGCTTTTCAAGGTTAACCCCCAAAGGATTAAAGGGTTAAAATAACTGGTGTGAAATGAAGTAAAAACAGGGCAACACAGTTCGCATTATCTTATCCAGTTGAAGTATTTCACATACCAATTACACGGAGAAGAACTGTAAATGTGACTGAAAATATGACAATTTGTTAAAGTATCAAAATCTCCAGAAGAGTTTTATGCTCTGTTAAATGCTGCTCTTGTCTTGCCCACATAATCAACTAAAGCATAGAAACATTTGCTTTTATATTCCATCTCTCTATATATTTATATATATATAGTTTTGAAAGAAGAGGAACATTATGCCTCGTTCTTGTCTGAATAATTTGCTGTGTTTGATTGCCTGCTCGGTTCCTGTCACTGGCCTCTGTTCTTGCCTCTGCTTCATTGGTGCAGAGCTGACAATGCTCATCATGTTCCTGTCTGTCAAAATCAGCAGCATCACTGGCTTTAGGATTTCCACTTCACTGCACAGAAATAAGAGCTCAGCGTCTTTTCCACTATGTATTATATTCAGATTTTTTCATCCTCTGGGTTTGACACTTAAATTATTCAAATTATACTTCGAGTAAGAAAACATGGAGGTGTGAGGTTGACTTTTTTTACTCAGAACTTCAACAGCAATGCAATTATAGTCGACCCATACGTGCTTTTAGACTATGTTAAAGGTTAAAAATCCACTCCTACCAAAGGCTCAAATGTACTTAATGGCAATGACAATTAACCCATGACCAGCACGTGGCCATGAAACAATAGACCGACAGGTGTTTATGTACTGGGTTTCCACTAAAACCCCCTGGACAGCTGCACACACTTGGACCACGGAGAGCACTCATTCCTCTCGACTTAAGATGCAAGTGTTAAGCTTTGACCAGAAATAGAATTTTGAAATCAGTTTTTATTCAGCATTAGTTCTAGGCATGGATAAGTAGTTTTATTTTTTAATTTGAGGCTATTGGTTAGTTTTGTTTATTGGTTAGGGGCTGTTCAGCTCAGTAGGTAACACATCGGATTCCAATGTAAAAGACCCAGGATTGATTCCTGGTTGCAGCAGTCATTTTAAAAAGACCCTAGTGAGAATAAAGCAGGTTCAGAAGAGGACTGAATGAGGCTGAAAAAGGAGAGGAGAGGAGGTAAGGGGACATCACATATGACATGCAAAAACTGTTTATTAAAGGTTGTGGAAAGCCAGTTTCTCCTGTATATACTCACGGTCAAAAACCTTGTGAATGATGCAAGTTTTGTTTCTGCAAAATTTGTTGCTAATTCTTATTTTAAATTCCACATGTTTCTGAGGTACATTGAACAATAATTATAAGAATTATGTTGTTTCAAAGACATTCAGTGACAAATAAATCACATTTAAGTTAAGGATCCATTTATGTAACTCCCACACCTTTTGGCACCCAGGGTAGTATGAACCATTAAAACTAAAAACAAAGATGAGGCTGATTTTACCTGCAGAGTAGTATTTAGTTAGTATTATAGTTGGTGTCATATTGTTCACTGGAGTGTTTATTTTCAGAGAATGAGATTTTTTTTTTTTTACTGCTGTTTCAGTTTTTCATCGACAAAGATAATTAAACATCAACTGGAAACCTGTCATCACCCTCATGCAATAAATTAATCCATAACTCATACTCTTCTCTTGAAAAACTAAGTTGAATTGGAAAATATAAGATTTTTTTTTTTTTTTTATCAATGTATTTTTATTAAATCTTTCAAACATACAAAAAAAAAGTAAGACAAACACTGAGACTTATAGCAGAGATATAAGACGGAAAATATAAGATTTTGATTTGGCATCTTAACCTAGTGTTGGCTGTAGGTAACCTGTTTAGATGACCATGAAGAGAATATTCCATATGTGGCGTGCGGTTATTTGTTGAACTGGTTCCTAATTTAACCAATGGGTGGCACTGTCTAACTGGATTCACCTCAGATAGGAGCAACTGTCTTTCATTACCAGTGTCTCCAAACTGTCTTTTTAACTTTCACAGAGTAGATCATATTCTGATGAGCAAAAGTAGATGACTGTAGGTTTTAAACGCTTCCCTGGAAGAAATGCACAAAACCACAAACCTGACATAAAAAATCCACATCCAGGAAAATTTGTGACAATTCTAAGCTCTCCCTCTCAGCTGCGGTGGTTTAACTGTCTTTCTTAATTGCTTGAATTTTGTCCCAAGTACAGAACTGGGACTCTGATATGAGACATTAATTGTCTCCGGTCCCTTAGGCCTCTTTAAATAACCATGCAGATGACACAGTGTTTTTTTTTAGCTATACGCACACACACAGGCGGGCCACTGAAGTGTTGAATGACACTATGGTTCTAGTTGTTTGGTTTGATCCAACACAAAACCAACATGTCAAAAAGAAGATATGTCTGATGATACTTCATTAAACACTGTTATTCACTTTCAGCCTAGTGGGTGTATAATTTCCCTTCATTTACATGCAAGGCGTTCGGTCCCCTCCCTTGCGTCTGTTGGACATCTTCAGTTGGACATGTCTCCCTATTTTCTTCACGGCACAAAAGCCACTTAAGAAGACTGACAAAGTAATCAAGTAGCAGTGCAGTTTACAAGGCCAGGCACATGGCTCACTGAGCAGGTTGAAAGAGGGGCAGAGACAGGCCATATAGTCCAGCCCTTCCTCACTTACTTGTTTTCATCTAATGTCTGTCTTTCCTGCACACATACATTTCAGTAGCCTTTTTTTTTCCCTCTCTCCTTGCCTTCACAGCACTTAACTTAAACAATTCCACACACATATCCTGCAGGTATGGAGCTGTGAAGTGCATGATGGAGCTGCTGAGACAGAATTTTGAGACAGCTGTGTAATTGAAAGGGAAATAAGCCAAACAATGTGCCTGTGCTTTTATTTTTTTTATTTTTATTCCATGGTGTATGTGTGTGTTTTTGTGTTACATCTGCACCCTGGGACCTAAAGTTAAAATTTCCCATAACACAGAATTATTTAATCTAGAAATGTCATTTTGATATACTGATTTATTTATTACAAAAGTCTTTTCTTTTTTTTTTTTTAAATCAAAATACTCCAATAGGGTTTTGTGCATGTAAGTCTGGAACTGAGCAGATATTCTCAATATGTGACCATAAATAACAGAAATGAAAACTGCTCAGTTTATATCTTCAGTGGTGGATAATGAAGAAAGAACATCAGATGAACTTTATGCTGACAATGTGTTATCAGTTGAAAATCACTAAAAACACCTGAGTCACTTCGATACTTTAAGAGGATACCATTTATATTGTTTTTCTTATTTCTCCTCTCAGCTTTATCACACTGGTTGTAGATGGTGTGATTTTGCTTCTACTTGTATGGCTAGAGAAGAAGCAATATGAACCAAAATGTCTGAGGGCAATAAAAATATATATTTTCAAGAAGTGCAGTGATATTTTGCCCTTAAAGCAAAACATTTCTGTACATCTGCTACATTTGTGTAAGTAAGCGTAAAAAAGTGGCTTTACAGGCATGCCCGGTCCCTGTGGTTTTGATCTTCAGGGCCCGGCGCAGGACCCTATGATTGGCCACTGATGATGTTGTTAAGCTGGACTGGAAACAGCCAACAGCCATGTCTCATCAGGGCAGCCACCACCTGAGCACTGGATACCGCACAGTCACAAGGAATGACTACACCGGATCACATTAATGATATTGGTGGGAATTTTCATTGTGAAGGACTAAAAATACACACATTCTGCTCATGGTGGAAATGCTCAGAAAAATGTACATTTCTGTTTCCTTCCTATCATGTGTTGGCTTTTTTCATCTCCCACAGGGTAGTCTGACATTTTTTTGCTCATCTGTTGTCTGCTCTTTACCTCACAGGGGCTGTTTTGATGGAGGTTATGTGAGGAGAAAGGCAAGGAAAGGAGTGCATGAAGAAAAAAACAAAAAACCCCTTCACATGTAAGTTGCTTTCTGTGTCAGTCAGGCGCAGCGCTGCAGTAACCTCGTCCTCCAAGTCAGGGTGGCATGTGATGTGTCCTAGAAACATGTCAAGCGGTGGGTAATGGCTGAGACAGATGTGTCATGTCTGTGCACACATGGGAGAGAGCAGGAGACGTTTTGGGCATGGGATTAATTTGCCTTTAGGGACAGGTGCTGAGAGGAGCGGGAGCAGACACAATAAATCTAATGTTACGTTCAACCCCCATCCAACTCCATGGGACACTGAGAACACGTAACAGACTAATTCATATGGAAAGTCTCTGTCAGCGATATGCTTTTACACCACTGTTATTATTTCCTGTAATGTAATACCCCTCTTATGGCTCAACTTCTTTGAGGAATATGGATTTTGGCTCAGTGCTTTATTGAGCTGGTAGCAGTCATGTAGCCAGCTGGTGACAACAAATTATACCAAGTCAGTCTGAGAAAGGCTGAGATTTAAACCAGGCAATACATCATAATCAAACCGAAACAGTGAAGAGAAAAGAAATCAGCCCTCATGTAGCTCTGAGTGCAGGTTTATAATCATTTCCTATCACCGGGTCTGTGGTCAGCTGCAAGTGTTACAGTGCATGGATGAATTTCGTCATGTAATATGCCAGTCAAACATAATTATCTACAGATGTAACTCATCCACCCAGGTCAGAAATGGCAGCACAGACTGAGGATGGAGATGATGAGTTGCAGCACCCAAGGCTATGTAAATACATTATTTAATATTTTATGATTCATGACTTTATACATGAATTCTGATATAAATTCTCTTCGCAGCATGAAACCCACTGATATTATTAATTTATAAAAGGACTACTCGTCCTCTGTTCTAGCAACCAAATGGTGTCAGTTCACAGGTAATTACCTCCATCAAGGAGGTTATGTGGTGACATGAGATTTGTGCTGGAGCGTTTCTGAGCTGGGAGCTGGCTGTTTGTTGGTCTTAGTTAACTCTGTATCTGAGATAATGACTCTCTTGGTTGCCTACATCCATGATAGCAGCCTCTACTCTGACTTCTAACTAGAGGAGTGTTTTTTCCTTCAAAATGAGCCCCATATAATAGGATGGAGGCTGGAAGTGTTTTTCACTTTCTTTAACAAAGCAGAGCCCCAAGTTAACTTAGAAATAAAAAAGTAGGACTGTACTCAGACAGCATCTGCCAAGGCCAACCGTCCACTCCTCTTCTCATTCCACACTATTTATATATATATTTCTGTACTTTTTGACAGTTGGTGTCAGTGGTTAGTTAAACCAAAGGAGATTTAACTAAAGGGGGAAGATTCCACTCTCTTTCATTTTATCACTCATGAAAATATGAAAGATAATCTACAGTCAATTAGTTCAGACTTTGTTTACCTGTAAAACCATGAACCACTGGTATCAATTCTCCAATCTCACACGTCTTCCCTATTGTTTACAGATACTAATGCTCTGTTCACACATTTTTTTCTAAATGGATATTTTCCCCTTAGTTAAAAAAAAAGAAAAAGAAAATGCTGCCTTTATGACCATTATGCAAAATATCTTTGTAGTCAGTACGATGCTGCCTACAACCATTCCAAACCCTCTGGCAAACCATAATGTTTCTGTTGGACACTAAACTGTGGACACTGAGGACTTTCTCATAATATTGGACACAGCAGATGCAGAAGCTGTAGGCTGTCAGGAAGTTGAGCAGCAATAACAAGTTGAGTTTTGAACTGAATTTTAGCTTTAGTGTTTGTGTTGTTGAAGCATATATCCTATTATACAGATACAGACTGATCATAACGCAGGTATACAGTATATCCATCTCCTAATGTGTCTGTGCCGACCGCGGCCTAACTCTGGTAACACTGCATGTTGGGAGTGTGGAGACGGCAGCAGTCTTTTGGTACAGCGGAACACACTTCTCAGAGAGATTCCAACAGGCTTAATGAGTTTGACTACTTTTTATTAGCTTACCAGCTGACAGGCCGTAAGCTATTGTCATCATGTGGCGTCTGTCGGCGTCTGTTGTCTGTTGCAAAACTTTCAGTCGTCTTCTTCTCTGAAACTACAAATCCGATTGACTTAAAACTTGGTATACAGCTTCTTTATGATCATGTCAACAAAAGTTAGTGAAATTATTTGGATCCGGATCTGATTCTGGATTTAGTGCAACTTTGAAAAATTTCCCCATTATAAGCGATAAGAAGTGGATCGATGCAATAACTCAGTAAATATAAATGATATCCAGTGGAAATTTCTACAGTCCAGACCTGATGGGGAGATGACCAAAACATAATGTCCACATGCTGATCAGGATCTTCTTCTGGATCCGGGAACTTACGGAAAATTTAACATGGGCTCTTATGGGGGAAAAATTTCAATCGTCTTCTTCTCCGAAACTACAATTCCAATTGACTTCAAACTTGGTATACAGCTTCTGTATGATGATGTCAACACAAGGTATTGAAATTATTTCGATCCAGATCTGATTCTGGATTTGGTGCGACTTTGAAAAATTTTCCCATTATAACAGATAGGAAGTGGATTGATCCAATAAATCAGTAAGTATCAATGATATCAAGTTGGAAATTGAATTTTTTACAGATCTGATTGGAATATGACTAAAACATGGGCTATTTCTGTCATATAATAAATACACAGAACTGGGTGATAATACATGGCATCTGGATATATTTCCCAAAGCTTTTAGTTTGGCCGGTAAATTACAGGGCCATTGGTCCTATTTTTAACTTTGGCTTCAATGACTAAACAAACAGAAAACAGAAAAAAAGATAAATAAAAGTACACTTGTAGTCAGCTACATGACTGTAGAGCTGCTGTGAATGGATCTTGTCTGTCTCATCACTCATACTGTCACTTTTTTCACAGATTAATTCTATTCACTTTAGATTCTATCCATTTCATTTACTCATCTTTGGTTTAATTGACTGTTACCATGGTGACAAAGGTCCTAGTTAGATCAACAATCTACAGATTAAGAGATCAACAATGTGTAATACCAGAACACTAGTCACTGTGTTGTCAGGATATCTCCAACAATGAAAAGACAAAAAGTTTGACCAGTAACTTTAGCCACTGCAAGAACAGACTCTGATGATGGTTATAATGAGGAATTTAAACTGCTAAACAATGTGTATCATATTTAGGGTCACACTCTGCAGCCTCACTGCAAAGGCTAGAGGTCACACCAGCGTGACAGACATTATAAACTCATGCAGACTGTTCAAACCAACATGAGTCCATTACAATTTCTTTTAGAGATTCAAGATCTCTTAAAACACCATGTTTTTCAGGCAGAATCGGGATGAAATATGCACACAATGATGCACAAGGCATCCTGAAAAGTTTAATTTTATGGAACAGTGCTGCCATAAATGTTAATATTTCACTGATATAATGTGAATGAAAAGTTGGAACAAGCCTATTCAGAATATACAAGAGAAAGTGATACATCAGGCTGTGCAAAATAAGATGATATTTCTAATCTACAGGAAAAAGAGAAAACTGTGCTTTAAATGTCTACCTGCTGAGGTATAAAATGAGCTCTTGCAAACTATTTAGACCAAAGGCACTAATCTGTAGCAGAGCTGGAAATGACCCCTTACAGACCACACTATTTTTCATGCTGACAGGTGAGCTGTAATACCCTTTAAATCTAAATGTGAGCTTATTTGCTTCATCTTTATGCATTGGTGCTTCCACACCTACACCGATGAGTTGTGTTCTCCTTCATGTGGAACTCCTTTTAAATCAAACACAGTCCATTCTTCCTTTGTGGAGATTACTATTGTTGTGACCGATGTTTACATCCTGCTAGAAGTCCTTGCCTTCTTTTGTGAATCTACTCACCTCGTCTGCTCAGTACAGATTCCCACGCTAAGCTATGTTATAGTGTTGGGTAACGTTAACCGCACGAAACTGCCTTTTGAGCTCCCTAACGACATGCAACAGATGACAAGTCCCTGTGGACAAAACACAACACTTGTGCTCAGATTCGTGTCAAACAGTGATGCTTACCGCCTGCTACTAAAGGCTCTGCAGGGACAGTGTGACCCTGTCAAGCTGGGCCTCTTATGGAGTGTTTCATGTGTACAAACTGGGTTGTGTTCACTGCAGCTCAGGACACTTAATGACGTGACATGCAGACATCATACAGTACATGGCTGTGTGTGAACAAAGTACATCAACATAAACCCCGACAGTGAACGGTCCCTTGTAGATCAAGGCCCAAAAGAAGCGGCATGATGGAGACTTCATCAAACCACAAAAAGAGGAGAAACATCACTGAGTCCCCATTATGCCACTGTTTTATCCCTCAGATTCAGACTGTTTTTGGCGTTTTTCATGCTTGTACCACTTTGAGCTCTCAGACGTTGAGGAAACCACATTCAGTTGAAAACAAAATTGTTCTTTCCTCTTCTCTCTCATGCCTTCATTCTCAGTTTTAAAAAACACACATAGGCCTTGAAACAAAATTAATTAAAACTGAGAGCAATAATTAAAACCTGATGTTGAACAAGGACAAAAGAATCATTAAGATAACTAGACAGCTTATCTGAAAAAGACGGCACTTTGTCTTTATTAAGAGAAGATTCCTTTTCAATTTAACGACCAGTGTGTGACATGTGTTTCTAAACTACATATTTACCACGAACTAACAGGTAGCCTTCATTTAATAAGACTAACATCTTTTCTTCTGCGATGTGAATATTTTTTGTGTGATGTGTTGCATTTAATGAAGCTCAACTGAGAGCATGCAACTGGGCTTTTGTTTCAAATTCTGTTTTAATTATTTTGCATTAATGACAGAGAGCCTCTGGCGGTGAACTACCAGAGAAGTGTTGAATTTAATATCTGAATTTATTTATAGAGCACCTGTCAGTCAACACAGTGACCCAGAGGCTCATTAGAGAGGATGAATCAACAAAAGAAAAGCAAATGCAACAACAAACCGATTCTGTAATGATTTTCTTTTACATCATTACTTAAAATGCACACATGATTATTTCAGTATTCAGAAAAAACAAATTATTAAAAACAGACTCTCAGGAATAAAAACAAAAGCTTCAAAGATTTTATTTTATTTTTTCAGAATTTGATTTAAAAAAAAAAAAAAAAAACAGAATGTGCCAGAACCATACAAGTTTGAGAAATCCAGCATCATCTACTGCTTATATTCAACTGTGCATCATGTCTGATGTTATAATTAATTGAATCCACTTATAATAAGTTAATTGAAGTCTCACATGTCATCAGAATGTGTATTTTAAGTCTCAGCTCAAAATAGTGCACAGATTATTCATTGAACCATGTCTGTTTACTTCTAGTTTTCACTTCCAAATGAATTGTTTTTACCGCTACAGTATTCACAGCTGCAGTGTTTGATAGTTTTAGTGTCTCTGGGCAAAAAAAAAAAATCCATAATTTCCTTTCAGCAAATTGAATTCAAGACACATGAATTCTGCATCTACTCCTTACCGGAGTTTTTGGGCAGTAGAAAATCTACTATTCAGGTTTCTGGATAATTCTCAGACAGGCAGGGAGGTTGAAGATGTGATGGACAGCTGTAATTACTGAATGCTGATCAGATTTTCTCAGATTTGACCAGAACAGAATTCTTCTCTACTCTGTGTTTCCAAACAGAAGCTGGAAAAAGTGGCTTCACTGCTACAGTAGTATTAAGTAGCATCAGGTTATCTGTATTTATATTTAGTGTTTGGGCCCAGAGGAGAGAGCTGCAAAGGAAAGGTCTGTATTTTGAAGCTTTACAATTTTTCCCCTGATTTTGACTTTTGAAGCTTTAAGCAAAACCGAACTGAGATGGTTTTGGGATGTGTTTGACTGCATAGTGAAGGCAAAGCAACCAACAAATCAGAGGTGGATCTACGGGGGGGAAGGGATGTCAGCTGCCTGCTAACTTCAGTGTTGTTGAAACTGTAGATGTAAAAATAAACCAACACTACGTACATCCACGATCTTCTCAAAGTACTGAAACAATGACAAATTGGCCAAAGGTGTTTTAACCCATAACGACCCAGTGCTAATTTTGTGTCAGGTCCAAGATGATTTTTTCTCTCTATCTAACCATTCTTTAGTGATTTATCAACATTTATTTTAATATTATCCTCTGAATTTTTCACTTTTCACAGTAAATCATGTATTTTCTTTTATTGCATTTCCAATATTTAATGTAGATGCTCATGAAAATACAAAGTAAATTCAAAGGTTATTATATCAAAACATAATACACATATTTACAGTATGTCTCCTTTAATCTAAACTAACAGTATACATCAATATCCATCTTTACCATGAGCAGCACTTAGTATTTCATATTGGAATCAATTATGTCATTGTAAGTAACTATTGTTTTGTAAATATGTTCAAGTGCATTTGATCATACTGCAGGTACTCTGAACATATTGCATTCCAGATTTTAGAATTTAACAACGTCTCATTTGTTTCTCTGTTATTTGTGAAACATCAGTCTAGCTGTCAGTCCAGGGTTACTCTGACTCTCTTGCCAAACATTCAGGGCCGGATCGACTAAAGGTTTGCGTGTATAAAAATGTGTGAAAACTCATTGCACATGCAAAAAAATGTACAAACTGATTTACTAATAGTGCGCACTAAGGGTTGCGTCTTTCAAAGGTGCAAAATAGTGCGTCTGCATCCAGTTAGTACGTTTGCTGCATTGAATATGCAATATGGAGCATTTACACACAATTGTACGTGTGGTGGGAGGAGAAAATGTAAATATATTAATTTAGTACACACAAAGGGATTCATCAAACCTGAAAGCAATTTTGCTCTTAGAAACTGTGTCCATATTTAACACGTCTCAAAGGGAGGAGCAAACGGTTTGTACGCGTAATTGCGCACACATAACTGCAGTTATTGTAGCAAGAAGGAGACATCAAAACGATGAAATAAGACTGAGAGAACATATTTGTCACCCTCATGTGAACATTTTTGGGTTGAATGATGAAGCACTCATTAAAACATATGGCCTACCCAGCCTTGTCATTTTGGAGCTGTTGGAGGAAGTCAGAGCAGGTTTGGAACCAGTCAACTGCACCTGCTCCTCAGTGCTGTTCAAAGGCTTCTCAGCCACCTGTTTTATTTGCTGATGTTCTATTACATGCCAGTTTTTCTTTTGTTTGTCTTCTGATGTCTTGATATCTTCTTTTCACTTCATCCACTGTTTGCATCGTTTTACCAACATTTACTTTTTCACAGATTTTCTCCCATATAGCGTTCCTTCGTGCGGTTGTCAGATTTCTTTGCTGTAGCTCATGTAAGTGTTTATTTGCTTCATCTACCAACACCTCTAATTCTATTCTATAGGGTCAAATTTAGCTTTGCGCTTTCGTCTCTCCAAACTCGCCATGCTGCAAACCAACATAAAACACGCAAAACTCTCATTTAAAAAGGTGTGTCTCCAACACGCTTGCACCTTTTATCATTTACACAATCACTCTTAGTAAATCACCCACAAACCACAGTTCAACCCTACACATAAAACTCTAAATTGCAAAATTAGTACATGCAAATTGGGATGTTAGTAGTTAGTGTAGAGCTTACCTTCACTGCACCAAATAACCTTTCATCATCTGCCTCCATTAAATCTACTGTGGACGTGACATGCCCAGAGGCATCACAAAGCATCATTAATCTGTGTTTGTGATGCTTTATTTATTATAGAATTAGTTTGACAACCCTAAACAGAATGTCTTATGTTATCTTGACTTCAATAATATTAATAATTTATTTTTAATGATTTGTAAAGCACTCCACAGTGCCGGTGGTCTTCAGATATCCAAAGTATACACACACACACACACACACACACACACACACACACACACACACACACACACACACACACACACACACAATAAGTAACAGAACAAGGATTTAAAGGGGAAGAAAGCCGTTTTTCATGCATGCAGTGTATTTTAAGAACTGTTCCTGAAATTCATGTTTTAATTTTACGATCAAAGAGACAGAAACATCTGGATTTCTATGGAGTAATACACAAACACACTCAAAGTAAGAGACTACGAACACTGTGTATTAAGTCATCTGTCTGATGCAACTCAGATATGATTATGATGTCTTTCTGATGTGTCAGAAGAAAGAACTATACAACCACCAGAGATAAAAACACATTCATCTTCTTGAAAGCTGTGAGCCGTATTCATCATAACAGCCTCATAAAGAATTTACTACGTGATGCAATTAGAATATAATTTAGTTTTTTTTTAAGATTTAGGTTGGCTTAGAGTATGATCCTGCACTTTGTTCATATTGAATGTCAATATAATCTCTTATAAAAATCAAAGGGCAGGCAGAAAAGGGAATTCCTCAGCTTGGGGCGTAATGGCTTTCAGAGGACATGTTTGCTCTGCCCATGACACCGATACCGAATCCTCAGAAACCTGCTGAGAGAAGCACAGACCTCTGAAATGGTCAATTAATGTGGCACAGCTTTTAATGTCAAAAATGCAAAACGTAGCATCACATTTTATATTTCAGTCTTGTCTGCAGCAGAGGTAGTCTAAAGGACAACTCTCGAGTCAGCTCTTGATTAAATAGATCTATGGATCAATTTTTCATCCTCAAAACCCTTTTTTAAATGACTCGCTGCAATTACTGAGGAGTTTGCCAAAGGTCTCCTCTTCCTCTGCTCTCCCTCTTTTGCTTTTCCCTTTGCTAGTGTTACTCACATCTGCCTTTGTCGGCTGAATTAGTAAAAGACTGCACTAATAAAAGAGCAGCCATCCGGAGCTGACTGACTGAATTAATAAGCGACATAATCATAGCTGATCTGTAAAGTTATCTACAAGCCGGAGCATTAAGAGCACTGGGTGTAGCTCACAGGAGAGTCTGGCTGCCTGTCACATGTGAGCATCTGCTGTCAGTCTCATCCTCTGCTAATTACAGAGATAGAGGGTTACAAGTCGCTTTTTAAAGAGCCCCATCTCATTTTAATTTGGCTCAAATAAAAACTTGAAATGCTTCAGTTGCTCACGACTGTCAGCGTCTCCTTTAAATGTTTACTGAAGTAAAAATAAAAACAATCAACTGTGAGATTTAGTGTCACTAACATGTTTTCTATGTCATGAGTTCATTTTGATTTAGAGACTGTTCTCATACATACAAAGGTGTAAAGTTAGTGTTTCTAAGCATCACTGGAGGAAAAAATCCATAAATACATTCACCAAATAGTAATTCAAGTGGTCTGAGAGGATGTGAGACTTCTGTATATACTCCATGCCATTCTGTTCATCCTGTTTCATCTAATCTCAAGTGTTTTTAAACAGGTATGAGGGTTAAATATTTGATTGACAGGTGTAATTACAAATCAATAATCAGATACATTTAGGTTGAGCCAAAGTCCCGCCCCTTCCTGTCGTGCTCAACAGGACCTTACCTCTATAGAAAAGAAAATCAAATTGCAGCCAATGAAGAGAGACAAGTTACATTTCGATACGGTTTGAATTTATTACACATATTGTTAGCCTCACACTATATAAAAAATCCTGTTTTTACGGGAAAAAACTGGCAGCTGTGGTTTCCAGAACAATACTGTAAAAAACACATCCAACTGTAAACATATTTACAGAGCAACATATAGATTTAACATTTTAAACATGTAGCTTTAACACTGGATTTAAATGGTAAATGGACTGCACTTATTTAGCATATTTTCTCCACCTTCATGGTGTCCAAAGCACTTTCCAAAACCACCAGGTCCAACTGGGAGCAATTTAGGGTTGTCTTCCATGGATACTTTGATATATGGACAGTCAGAGCCAGCATTCGAACCACCAACCCTTTGGTTATTGGATGAGCCGCTCTACCAATTCTACCAACCCATTAATTTACAAATTTAAAATGTTACATTGTTAAATGTTTACTTTTTTATAACTTTATATATATATATATATATATATATATATATATATATATATATATATATATATATATATATATATATATTAAAAAAAAAAACAAATATGCTGTTATTTCAACATTAAGGTCTTTGCGATTTAAACAGCACCACACTGTATTTCAATTTACAGTTTTATTTTCTAAAAACAATAGAAATACATCATTTCTACATACAAATCTGGTTTTGTTCACATACTCTTCCTGTAAAAACTACAGCTATATTTGATTTAATCATTAACACAAACATCTTTTCAAATAAACAACTTTGCATTGTATTGTCACTTACAGTTTTTTTATGTTGCAATTTTACAACTTTTTGGTGTTAATTCTACAGTCATTTTTTACAGTGCATAGTATAATTACCTAAGTTATATTTGTGGCCAAATTGTGAAATCTGCATAACTTTACTCTCCTAACTCTGCTGATTCATTTTGCATCATTGGCTGTGACTTGGGAAAAAAAAAAAAAAAGACTTAGGCAATTCTGCTATGACACTAATGAAATTATGTTTGCCACTTTAAAAAGTAATTTTACAAGTCAAAACAATCACAGTTTTTGGTAAAACTAGTGAAATATCAGACTATGAAAACACAATATAAAAGTTGCAGAGGTGATGTCATTGCAACTGTATCTCTCCACCATCTGCCCCAAATCACCGAAGACGTCTCTGCAGCTTCAACTAGATTGTAGTGATTTTCTCCACTTCTAACTCTTTTTCACCTTCCTCTAGAAGATTGAGGTAAAATGTGTCTAGGCAGCAGACGTTTTGGCATTGGTGATGTGTATTCACCCAATTGTAGCTGTAACAGGCTCTGACACCCCTGTGACCCTCACAACAATTAAGCAGTTCAGAAAATGGATGTACAGATCAATAAACATTCATTCATTCATTATCTGAACCTGCTTTATCCTCACTAGGGTCGCGGGGGGGTCGCTAGAGCCTCTCCCAATTATTTATGGGCGAAGGTGGGGCACACCCTGGACATGTCACCAGTTCATCGCAGGGCTGACATACAGAGACAAACAAACAATCACTCTCACACCTATGGGCAATTTAGATTAACCTATCAGTGGTGGGAGGAAGCTGGAGTACCCAGAGAGAACCTACACAGACAAAGGGAGAACATGCACACAGGAAGGTCCTACCCCCATCGACTGGTGTTGGAATCAAACCTTGGACCTCCTTGTTGTGAGGCACCAGTGCTATCCACTGCACCACCATGTCTCAATAAACATCACATGTGTAAATAATGGTTCAATTCAAATTGGATAAAAAAATTATTTGTTTTTTTATCATTGACCGTCACTATGTCCCATGAGGCACTCCAGAAAGGCCAGGACTTCCTACTTTACTCTGTAGAAGTGAACTGTCTTAGTGAAAATGGCTTCATTTTTCCACAACGATGTGAAATAATGTCAGGGTCATGTGTATTTACACTTAGTCTTGATTTGGAGGACAGTGCTGCAAAAGGAAGGTGTGTATTTTCACTTTCTAGTGTTTTTTTCCTCTTTATTTTGGCTCCGGCAGCTTTAACAGAATGAAAGTTGGAAAAAACAAACAATGCCCCCCCCCCCCCCCCCCCCCCCCCAAAAAAAAAAAAAAAGAAAAAAAAAGAAAAGAAAAGAAATTCAATGTTTTTTCCAGGTTTCAGGAGGGCTTAGGTGCTATAGTTGCAGTTTGGAGTTATGAGATTTAGAGCAGAAAAGCATCGTCTTATTTATCTTACATATTTTTGACGGTTACATCCCAAGTTTGTAGACAACATAGATACACATGTGGGGGGGGGGGTTACATTTTTCAACAGAAAATATATAATTAGACAATTGTACCTACCATAATTACCATATCTATGTACCAAAAATGGAAAAAACTAAGACAGATGACAAACAAACAATAAAAAGGCTGCATTTGTAAATAAGAATCTGTTCTTAATTGCTTGCCTGGGTAAATAAAGGTTAAATAAATAAATCATTCATTCATTCATTCACATGTTTATTTCAAACCTGCTACCACAGTTAAACACTTAACAGACAACAACTGGACAGCCGATACACACGTGGTTTGAAAAAGGGACGGAAGAAGCGTTGCTTTTAAAATTCCAACCCCTCACACCACACAACCCATCACAACATTTTACTGCACCAATACAAAACAATACAGAACATTACAGAACAAACAGAACAATAAAGAACATTACGGAAAAAAACAGAACATTATAGAACAATACAGAACGTTACAATAACACCTCCTCACAGGACAGGAACATAAACAGGTCCGGACACACTCTGACCCCATACCCACTCCCCCTAATGGCACCCACACTGTTTAGAGCATTAATGTCGCTGTCTCACCTCCAAGTACTTCTTCATTATTTGTTTTTTAAACATTCTTTTAAACTGAAAAATATTTGCACACTCTTTTAATTCATCTGCTAAACCATTCCATAGTACTACTCCCCTTACTGAGATGCACATTGATTTTAAAGTAGTTCTTACCTTTAATTGGTACAATTTATTAATACCTCGGAGATTGAATTTATGTTGAGAATCTCTGTCTTTAAGTAATTTTTGAATATTACCTGGAAGACATTTTGTTGATGCCTTAAACATGAGTTGTGCTGTTTTGTAATCCACCAAATCTAGTAATTTTAAGTCTACTGATTGGAGAAAAAGTGGGCTGGTGTGGTCATTATCATGAGCTTTATGAACAGTTCTAATAGCTTTTTTTTAAAAGCAAATCAATGGCACTAAATTTGTCTTATAACAATAATAAAACAATAAAATAAAATAATAAAAGATCTAATGTAATATAATTTGGCTCACATGTTACACAAAAAGGCTGGGGTGCTGCAACTTAGCCTTGTAGTGCACACTGTTAGTTACACTGGGTCAATAACAAATTAAAAAAAAAAAAAAAAAAACTACTTCAGAGGAAACTTCAGCACTCACAAATTCCGGATGTCACACAGCAGTTCCATTGCTTTTAACTCTATAAAAAATATTACATTGTTCATGTGTTAGAGCCAAACTTATTCAAGCCAAAAGAATGATTTGTTTCATCAGTGAATTAAAATTCATGGCTTCAAGGCTTTGGGTTAAAAGGGCCTAAAACGACCGAGATTCAACCAGCCAGTCTTTATCGTAATGTCATTGGAATGCATCCCAATGAAGTGCTTTCATTGTGTACAGATTCAAGCAATGAATCTTGGGAGAATTGTGTATTATTCACTCTGGTCTTGACTCAAAACAAAAAGACTCATTTACTTCTGAGCTCTTCTCAGGAGAGTCTACCAACACCTCGAAATGCTAAATGTGACAATACGACAGAGATTTATGACTTTAAATTGTGAAAATCAATGACTGCATCATATATTTGGAATCTAAATTAGGTAAAAAATAATCTTATGTTGGAATTTGCCCAATTGCAACATTTCAAATGCACAACTTCACATTTAATCCATTTAATCCCAAAATGCCAAGGCTGAAAACTATGTAATTTCATATTTTGTTGTTGACTGATGTTTTCATAGATGATACTGGCTGGACTTACAGTACATTTAATATTAGATAATGTATAGAGAACCTAATGCCTACGTCTTACATTATGAATGAAGGGTGGATGGTGTAAGGCTCATAACACCACACTAACAGGTTCCACACAGTGTTTTTATAAATTCTGCAACAGTGAAACTTCCATGGCTCCTGTCAACACTGCTGATTTGGAATGTTATTTTATCTATTGTCATTCCCAACTGCAAGAATCCAAGGTAGGCTATGTGTATTGATTTTAAATAAATGAAATAAAACATTTTGTCTTTATTAGTTTTATTTTGTTCAGTACTGTACAAAAGTCTTAAACTGAATTTGGCTTTGTTATTTTTAAAGCCCTGTAATAGCAGATATATTTAACCCTTTCATGCATGAATTATGAGAACCTTAGTCAAGATTTTTTTTCTTGAGTGTTTTTATTCCTCCTTAGGCATGAAAAAACAATGCGATCAAGTTTTTTTTTTTTTTTTAATGGAGTTACAAAAATGTTAATTCATTTAATTTTTGAAGTAAAGAAACATGTTTAAAACCCAATATCAGAAAGTGATATAAAAACAATGAAATAATAACATTTTTAATGCTGCTAATCTGATGTTTTCTCTCATTTTAACATATTCTAATGCTAGTTATTACTCACTTCATGGAGATAATATGCAAAAAAAATTTGATTTTGTCTAACACATAACAATTGATTTACACTCAAACATGTTTCTGCAGATCAGGTTGATCAAAAACAGCAAAGTTTCAGTAATGGTCTGAATGTCAGTGTATGGGATGATGCATAAGCGTCCACTGTGTTGGCTAATATGGAACTAAAACAACAAAACCCATGAATATACAATGGAACAGCTGTAAAATAACTGTCCACTGTAGTGACCACCATGCATGAAAGGGTTAATTCTCTGTTTCTTTGATAAGATAGGACAAGGAAATGCAGGAAACATGTGCACTATATTAAAACAGACACAAAAATCAGAACTAAGGGGTTAGATGTTTTCTAAAATATTCTTGTATATCATAACAAGTTTCCCTCAAGTTTCCTTTTTATTTTCTCTCTGTCCATATGATCCCATATACAGTAGGTTATAGAATATTACTATTTTTTTTCTGATATGTATTTTTGTTTATAATGGTGTTTATATCCTGTATATTACACTGTGGTGATATACCATAAGTCTATGAGTTCAGTGTTTTAGTCAACTTTGTGTTTTTTGCAAGAAACAAAGAAATTGTAAAGAAATTTAACTCTTTAGCAGCAACACTTACCTACTTTAATAGGAGTATTTTATCACTGCTCCATTGTACATCAGTATAGAGGTGGATGAGGCTAAACGGGGCAGAACAGGATAAAACTTTGTTACTTGTGACATTTCAGAACAGGTTAATCATGTTCTTCACATTCACTCTAGTCCTTAAAACATCTGTATCTCACTCAGAATGTCTTAGCAACCCAGTGAAAATCATCCAATTTCAAGAGGACAAGAAAATAAAAACACTTCTGAGGTGATGCTTAAAGGTGCGGGAAACTTTCGTGACCAATTTTTCATCAAATCTGTAAAAACTCAGTCATAGCCCAAGTATCACAAATCTGTAAGTCTTTCTGTGATTACTCACCTGAATCTCTTGCATTACAGTGAAGAATTTCGATGTGCCATCCACCATAAACAGAACGTGTGTTTATATTCAGAGCCGGGAGGTAACTCAGGCAGCTTCGGAATTTTGTCACAGCGTGCATTGTGGGAAAGGGAGGTTCTCACAGCCACCTGCAGTGGCAGCGCAACCATATGATATTATATGGATGAAACAAACACGCGAAACACGGAAACAGCTGGAGGTATATGCATAGAGGGAAGGGAGCTCCTGCCGTTTCCATGTCGTGTCTTTAGCAGCTGCTGCTGTCAGGTGGCTGCGCGAGCCTCCATTTCCCACAATGCACATCATGACAAAATTCTGAAGATGCCCGAGTGACTTCCCGGCTCTGAATGTTAACACACATTTTGTTTATGGTGGATGGCACTTCAAAATTGTTCACCCTAATGCAAGAGGTCCAGGTGAGTAATCACAGAAAGACTTACAGATTCGTGATTCTTAGGCTGTGACTGAGGTTTTACAGATGTGATGAAAAATTGGTCACAAAAGTCTCCCGCACCTTTAAGTCCTGCAATGAGAGCACAGACTCATGTCAACTGTTCACTAAAAGTGTTCAGAGCCACAACCTGGACACTCAGGCCATGTCCACACCAAATCACATCTTTTCCTCTCCAGTCTTTTTCATTGTAGTTTTCAAAAAAGTGTTCCATAAACACAGAGCCCTTTCAGGAAATATCTGCTTCCACACAAAACTGAAAACAATGTAGTACAAATGCCAGGCCTGCATGTGGCGTTACAATGCTATCGAAAAAAAAAACGGAAAAGAAGACGTGGAACATGCGCATAAAGCTTACATGGTTCTACCGGGTCTGATCCAGTATTTTGTCCTGGTTGCCCCTCTCTGCAGTAGATCCAGGAGCATGTAGTGAATATTGTTAGCCATGGTTGTTTGTTGCTCATTGTAATGAAAGAGCAGCCGAAGATTTTGATTCAATATTTCCAATAAGCTCAATAGCTGTTGTAGCACGAGCACCATTCTGTAATCTGCCACTGTTGTAATTGTGAAGTGGCGTCTTGCTTTTGGGGTGAAAGGTTAGAGAGGCGGGGCTATGACATCATTCTTTTAGAAAAGTTGTGGTTTGGTCGTACAGACGAAGATGTGAGACTGGCGTTTTCAAATTTATCCACTTTGGGACCCAGTTTCAAAAAGTTGCGGTTTCAGTGACTGAAAATGTTGGTTTCGTGTGGACGAAATGCCTATCCCATACAGAACTTTTGTGGATACAACCCAAACCATTTTCATATGGACAGGGCCTCATTTATCCAGTAACCTCACACAGGAAGTGAACATTTTCACACAGACATAAGTAAAGACAGTTAAAAAAGCAGAGAAAAAAATACTAACAAGAATCATATGAATTACAAGAAACAGGGCAAGTTTTTTTTGTTTTTTTTAATCAGGAACATTTTTGCTTAATTTAGTATGTTTAATTTTATGTTTAAATAGCTTTTCTTTTAATTTTTTGAGCAGCTGCCTCTTGTTGAAAAATAATAATACAGAGACTGAGAGAGATTAGATTAGATTAGATTAGATGGAAATTCACAAGTACCAGCAGTAATCACAAATTTAGGGGTAATGCAATAAACACTACCAAAAGAAACACGTATGTTTATTATAATCTTGGTAAAGAAAGAAAACTAATGATGGCCAGAGACTTTGGGTGTGTTTCGCACCAAAGTCCTAATTTTAATATACAAATCCTGTAATGTCCTCCTCATTTATTAAAAGGTGTAGGCACAAACACAAAGCACAAACAAAGTTTGATGCCCATCATTTATAATGTCTTATATATATCTACAAAGCAAACAGTACAGAGATTCAGGGGAATAAATGGAGAAAATTGAGGAATGACTGCACAGCCGGGGATGTTCGTGACCGGCACCTTAACTTCTCAATCATCAAAATTTTCACTGCAGTGCTTCCTCAGATCAAAACAGCCTGCCTTTCCTTAGTGCTCTGCCCCCTCATATGTGTTTATGATCCAACACTCCATAATATTATGTCTTGTCCTAACAATAAAATCCATCACATATGAAAAAAAAAAAAAATCCAATCAAAGTGCAATTTTTAAACAAATAATCATTACCTATTTCTTCATCTCCCACTGAGACTGAGATCCACAGCAGGAATCCTGCCTTCACCTTTTCTGTTTCACTTACAGAAAAATGTCATTAAACATTAGTGGTGTGTAATGTCACTCATCACACCAGTGGCCGCACTCGCCGCCCAGCAATCAACAATTCTACACACTCTTGGCCGTGCCGCGAGCTCTGGATGTGTTATTAATTTCCATGTAGACCTATTTATGTTTATTTATCCACAAAATTCCTGTAAATAATTGGAGTTTGTGGTGGAGAGCAGCAGTGTGAAAGAGTCAGTGATACCCAGTCTATTAACTTGTTGACACTTTGGGGTCGGCCTGACTCTGGGCTAATGCGGAGTGTGACCGAGCAGAACCATCTTCATTATCCCGCCGTAATGTTTCATTGCTTGGGGCTTGTGCACTGATGGCTACCCACCCACTTCTGTACCGCCACCTCTCTTCTATTGCCTCGTGTCATTTCATGTCGCCTCTATCTTGTGTAAATGCATGGTTAGGAAGAAGTACTTGCCATCCAGTTCTTTTTTTTTTTTTTTCAAAACATTTTTTCCAGTGATTTCTAGTTTATTTCACCCTACATCCATCCATCTCCTTCTCAGACTCCCATCTTTCTCTGTAGTGTCAGAGTCTTATTGCATCATCTTTCTTTGGTCTACTTGCACTCATATTTCTTCTTCTCATTTTACTTCGCCTTGAGATGTTGCCATCTGTCTGCACTCACTGCCCTGGCTACTCTTGCATTATTTGTACATCTTTTTCCACATTTTTACAAAGGCCAAATCAAAGTTGCTCTCTGTCAGTAATTTTCTCCATCCTTATTCCGTGCTGTGAAGTGTTAACGTTTTTTAGCTGTCTTTAAGGCACCGCACGTTCGACTCTTTACTTCTTAAAATGTTATGATTGACTTCTGCTTGAAAATGTAATATTTTCAGAGTCAGGAGAGACTGCTATGTAAGGATAGCTGTGTTATAACCGGTCAAAAATGCATGCTCTGCTTTTACCAGTAATGAAATTTCAGCATTAGTTGCGGAGTCTGAGGACCACAGAGGCTTTTGAAACATGTCCCCGTTATACTTTATTTGCATTTTTGATCCTTATTGTAAATCATTGCACATTTACATGAGCTGTGCCAATTAAAGTTCAGGGAGTAAACATTTGCGGAATCATTATGCATTAGAGGAATAACAAGTAATATGAAGCTGTCCTGGCGAATCTCTCACTCCCTTTCCAATCTTTCTACAGACTGTCATCTTGTCATTTGGTCTGTCAGGCGCTCTGAAGTCATGCTAGCATGAATAACTTAAAAAAAATTACCTTTCCATTTCTAACACTAATTGACACAGGCATAAAAAGAGAAAAAAAAATGTTGAGATCACCCAGATACTCCCATTAGAAAAAGGACTTTTATTGCACCTTCCCCCACTTGTCACAACGTAAACATGAGATGAAGCTAATTTTACTGTTGCATTCAAAATGATTAGTTGAAAAGTAACACAATATATACATTTTAATTTGTTGATTATATAAAATATTAAAATTAACATATATTTCTTGAGGTTACAACTGACAGGAATGAGGAGTTACAAGATGCAGAATTCAGCCTAAAGGTTAAGGTTGGACTGGGCCATGTTGGTTATTTGACAACCATTAAAGTCACACTAAACACTAAAACATGTTTTTGAGGTGTAACCAGTATCATATAAAGCATCAATGCTGGTGGTAATGCACATAAAAATCAATAAATGCATTTAAAAAAAGTGAATTTTATCGGTAAAATCCTCTCAACTCATCACTTGTTTGCTCATCTTTCCACCATGATGATGACGCAGAGTTGTACTTCAGTATGACACCGTTATGAAATTTTTATAAGACAAAAAAAATGTCAGTGTTAAAAAAAAGTCTTTAATCAGTGGTGCCCTTTCCAACCTGTACTTCAATCAGAGCCTCATAAACCTCATTCATTTTCAGACAGGTTGAAAGGAAAGCTCAAATCACTCTTTTCAGAACCACTGAACACATACGCCAGCAGTGATTTTACTGGCTTGGTGGAATAATTTAATACCGATTAATTAAAGTACCAAAGTGACACAACAACACAAGGAGTAGAACTACTTTTTCTGTCAGAAAAATTTGGTAGGGTTAAGAAGCTTCAGAAAAAGTGGGAAAAAATTACTCTAAATAGTGCACAAATCTAAATTTTTGGATTAGCTTTTCTCAGGTGGTAAAACCAATACAAAAGCTTCTTAAGTGTCTTGTGATTGTCATATGGATGTTCCTTAACTACTCCTGTCTCACATCCACATCTGGACATCCAGACACTAGCTGGGTTTCCATTACCCTCAGAAATGCGCAAAATGTAAATTGCACAATAGGAAACTGGTAATGGAAACACAGAAATGTCGCAAAACCCATCAAAGATTGCAAAAAAGGTTTTACACTCTCATGAGGCAGTTTTTGAGATGTTTTGATATAGAAGTATAGTGCAAAAGTGTAATGGAAACACATTTTGCGCATTTTCACTAGGCATGACAAGTCCGATGCGAGAACTACGACATATCGTGAGACGAGTAGACAGGACTTTACTAGAATCACACATCAGAAGCCAAATGCTCTTCAATGGGAACACCTACAAGTAGCAATTATACTTTGTTGAAATTGTAGAAATATCGCTTTTATTTTGTGGAAAACTGTAATGGGAACCCAGCTACTGATCACTAAACTCTCAGCCTCTTTTTGGCTTTAGTCATTTTCAGAAACATGCAGCGGGTGAAGTTAGACTCCAAATGGGGGTAAAGTTTTACTTTAAATAGATCATGTGGTGGAAACAACCAGTCGTACCTGCCTCTAATCAAACAGCCCATGGCTCACAGTAAATGTTAAAGGTACACATCATACACTCTGTCTGTATCATCAGTGGATGGGGGTACTGTGCTGTCAGTCTGTTTTCTGAACTGATGTTTTGAAGCTTGTAGTTTGCGATTTGGCCATTGCCATACTGGCTTTTTGGAGCCAGAAGTGACTATATTTGAACAAAGGGGTGGAACTACTGAACCTGAGGGGTCAGAGATGAACTAATGCTAAGTGGTAGCTTACTGTTTTTGTAAATTAGTGAAACTGTTAATTTTTAATTGAAGGTAAACAAACAAAACATAGACAAAATGAGAAAGCACTTGGAGAGCGCAGACCTCCGCCAAGACAGATCTGCCTCCCGTGCGTGTTTGTTTGTTTGTTTGTTTGTTTGTTTGTTTGTTAGCAAGATAACTGAAAAAGTTATGGATGGATTTTCATGAATTTTTCAGGAAATGTTGATACTGGCACAAGGAAGAAATGATTAAATTTTGGTGGTGATCAGACCTAGGGGGCGGGGGGGGGGGGGCAAGCCCCACCACCAAAATTTAATCATTTCTTCCTTGTGCCAGTATCAACATTTCCTGAAAATTTAATGAAAATCCATCCATAACTTTTTCAGTTATCTTGCTAACAAACAAACAAACAAACACGCACACACACAAAGCAAAGCAATCACAATACCTCCTGGCGGAGGTAATGAGAAAGAAGATGTGTGATCTCATATAATAACAAGAAAAGCACTCGGAGAGCGCAGACCTCCGCCAAGCCAGATCAGTGGGCCCCCGTGCCCCAACCCCCTGCCCACCCACCCCTGATCACCAACAAAATTTAATCATTTCTTCCTTGTGCCAGTATCAACGTTTCCTGAAAATTTCATGAAAATCCATCCATAACTTTTTGAGTTATCTTGCTAACAAACAAACAAACAAACACGCAAACAAACAAACACGCACGCAAACACACACAGCAAAGCCATCACAATACCTCCTGTCAGAGGTGATAATCCATCTCAATCACTTCGACCCCACTGGATGTGTGTGGTGGTGTTATTGACTTCCAGAGATGCCGCCCACTGTACTTTCTAACTTTTATATTTTTCTGTGTATGTGAACTATCTTGTTGTAGACCTTTGGGCAGTGAGTTTGTATCCCCATCTGAGAACAGTCCAGAACAGGGTGTACAAGGCAGAACAAAGTAGCTGCAGTTCCATGGCTGTGTCCTATCTCTGCTCCAGACTCAGCAGGTGTGTCTGTCTGCAAGACAACGCCCAGGGATGAAATAAACAGTGTGAGCTGCAAGAACTCTCAGTCAGACAGGGGGGAGCCTGTACTTCAGCTGCATTCACTCACAACACAGGAGCAGGGCTGTGCAAAGGTGTGGGCTTGTTTATTTGTGCTTCAGAGGATTGGAAATATTTCTGTTTCAATAGTTTTTTTCACTAACACCTCTCCTCTTCCTCATTCACTGTCTAGCTTGCTCTCTCCCGCTTTTGTTGAACTGAGGAGGGACAAAGTCTGAGCATCTGTTTCTAAACAATAAATGTTACATATTTTACAGTCATTAGCATTTCAATGCCTCTGCTCATCTGGAAGTGTGAAAGACATGGAGTCCAGTAACATCTACAAACAAACAGTTCTCAGGCTGTGTTAAAGAGTTTTAAAAGGAAATGGAATATTGTATCATACTAATCTCTACAGAACTGTATCACCACATATGTGAAAATAAGAACTGTTGTGCTTTTTGTTATCATATTGTGTCATATTGCAACAGTAGCTCCAAATCAACTTCTTCCTCCTCCCCATTTTTATCCATTATAAGATATATTACCATCACCTACTATTTGAATTAAGACCAGAATTAATATTCCTACAACAAAAAAAAGTCCAGAATGAACAAAAAACTCCTTGCTCTAGTCAAGGACCTCCATTTTTTTATTTTATTATCCCGCCCCTGAAGAGGAGGCAAGGGGTATTGTTTTGGGTTTGTTTTGGTTTTTTTGTTTCTTTGTTATTAACACTCTAGCGGCAAAACTATTGGTTGAATTCATACCAAATTGGGTTTATATATTGCCAGTGACCCAGAATAGATCTGGTTAAATTTTGGGAATAGTTGGTCAACGTTCACATTTTTTATGAATTTTTAAAATCTTTTTTTTTTTCCGATTTACTCATAATGGGCGAAATTTCAAATGTTTATAAAAACATCAATTTTGTTTCAATTTACTTCATACTTGGCACATATGTAGAGGCAACTGATATGGTGACATCAGCACACACATAGACATGATGACATCAGCTGGATCGATGCCAAAATAAACTACAATATGCGCGAGGGGTGGGTTTTGTTGCGCTTGGCACTTGTTTTATTTTTTTTGCTGTCTTTGTTTCAAACTAAAACTTCACCAAAAGATGTCACTAAATCAGGTATTGTAAGCAAATATTATTTCTTTTAACCATTTCATGCATGAATTATGAGACCCTTAATCAAGATTTTTTTTCCTCAGTGTTTTTATTCCTCTTTAGGCATGAAAAAAAAAACATGCCTAAAGAAAATTTTCTTATGAACCTATTTTTCATGGAGTTGAAAAAAATGTACGCAGAGCTGGACACCGCACGTTTAATTTTTGAAGCAAGGAAACATGTATTTACTGATATATTGTGTGAAAACTATGAAATAAAAACATTTTTAATGCTTATTTTAGGTAATTCATTGATCAGACAGGGGTATTTGTTTGTTTACTCTCTTTACTAGTTTGTCTGATAAATGAATTACCTACAATAATTATATGTGGAAGACAGTATGAACCTTTACCAGACATTTATTTTTAATGCTGCTACTCTGATGTTTTCTCACATTTTAACACTCTAATACCAGTCATTACTCACTTCATGGAGATAATATGAAAAAAAAAACCACAAATTTTTACAAAAACTGTTAATTACAGACTAATAACAACAACTGATTTACACTTGAACGCGTTACTCTAGATCAGGTTTATCAAGAACAGTAAAGTTACAGTAATGGTATGAATTGCAGTGTATGGGATGATGCAGAAGCGTCCACTGTGTTGGCTGATATGAAACTAAAACAACAAAATCCATGAATATACAGGGTGGGGAAGCAAAATTTACAATATTTTGAGGCAGGGATTGAAAGGCAGTGTATGACCAATTAGTTTATTGAAAGTCATGAGAATTTATTTGCCACAGGAAAATTTACATAATAGAAAATGTTTTTATTCTATGTGTCCTCCTTCTTTCTCAATAACTGCCTTCACACGCTTCCTGAAACTTGCGCAAGTGTTCCTCAAATATTCAGGTGACAACTTCTCCCATTCTTCTTTAATAGTATCTTCCAGACTTGCTCGTAATAGTTTTGCTCATAGTCATTCTGTTCTTTCCATTATAAACAGTCTTTATGGACACTCCAACTGTTTTTGAAATCTCCTTTGGTGTGACGAGTGCATTCAGCAAATTACACACTCTTTGACGTTTGCTTTCCTGATTACTCATATGGGCAAAAGTTTCTGAAAAGGTATGGATAATAGTATTGGGTATGATTATGACATCAGTATATGTTTGGTTTCAAAACAATTGACGTAGTGCCTGCTGAGAAAAAACAACTAAATGTTCATTGTAAATTTTGCTTCCCCACCCTGTATAAGAGAACAGCTGGAGAATAACTGTCCACTGTAGTGACCACCATGCATGAAAGGGTTAACTTCTTGTACTGTACATATGTTTTTAACATTTTAAGATCTAAAACAACAAACAAGAATTTCACAATATGAATTAGAAGCTGGTCAAACTAAACTGAAACCTCAGAGATATTCTTTTAAAATCATTCATACTAAACTGTGGTTTCACTGTGACATTGGTTGCTCACTGACCTTCAATGTCATACTTTGGTCAAAACAGCTGCAGTGAGTTTGTCATCACATCCTCCAGATTCCCTGAGCTCCACACCGATGAGTGTGACATGATGAAGACCATGCTTCTGCTCTCTGCTGCAATCAGAGGAGACCGTCTGGACTCGCCTTGCATTTTAGTAATATTTATTGATATATTATATCAGGTCTGAAATCTGAAAGTAATTAGAGACATGATGTGCAATCTCTACTGTACACTGAACTCATGTCAGTAACAGTAGAGAATGGAGATGAGCATTTTAGTCACTTTAAAAAGTTGAATGATTGAGAAAGTAGAGACATCATTGCTAATATGTGCTCTCTTTCCAAATGAAAAACTATGAAAAAAAAAAAAAAAAAATTAAAAAACTGACCAACATGTGCACTGTTTCATTTTTTAAAATACTTGAAATGCTTTTTGCAGACATAACATATGCAGTACACGGGTAGAAACAGCTCCATAAACATTGGCTCCAAATCTGCAAGAACTATAATACATGCATTTCCATCCACACTGCAAATAAAAATTATCTTAAAAAAACATGTCTACCACACCTGTCCTAATACAGAAATTAAGTTAAAGGTTTTAATTTTATTTATTTCTTTTTTGGAATGTGTGTTTTATACTTGTGTTCATGGTGGGACAGATGACAATAATGTGTATTTAATTTAACTATAAGTACCTCCTTCTAGTTTTTATATAGTATAGCAAAATATGACTATATATTTAACCTTTTTAGTAGTCTACTACTACTACTACGACTACGACTACTACTACTACTACTTCTACTACTACTACTAATAATAATGATAACGATAATAATAATAACTTAAACTGACAAAACGTATTATTAGATCCACAAGTATTTGTTCAACTACTCAGTACAATTGATATGAAATAATCAAGATGTGACTGAAGTGTGGGCTTTCAGTTTAACAAAAATATTGGAATTAGAACCAGGAAAAATTACAAAATTCATGTCACTGTTCAAATACGTATGCACCAAACTGTGCATTTTGGTACTAATATGAAAATCTTACTTTTAATCTGGACAAACGGGCATATCTAAATAATAGATGTATAACACCAAAATAAATGACACAATACCTAAGGGCACTATTCCCCTGGAAGAAAAGTAAACTCGTTATTATTGTATTTAATGTGTCCTTCACATTATTTTATTCATTGCTTATTCTAGTCTGAAATATAAAGGACTTAGACAACACCACAAGGCTTCATAAAATATTAATTGCTGTGTGAGCAATAAACACATTAATAGTATATGTCCATATTTCGACCATTCACTTCATCACATATAACAACATCAGAGTCACATGTGTGAGGCGACTATCATAACTACCAAAATGTAATCTTGTACAGGTCACAATTCGGTTATAGATTAAATCAAACACTGAACTGCTGTTATCTCTTATTTTGACATCCATTTCTTCATATTTCCCAAAGTGGTCACACAGTGTAATTTTTTAAAGCTCTCAATCAAAATGAATCACAACATCTTAATGAGATCCTCTTAGTGTGAAATAGACTGAAAACAGCACCTATAGAGGCTGCCCTGATGCTTCCAAATCATTTTCTGTCACATTTCACGTATTAATGTCCTCTCATAGGCCAGGCGAAGACACTCTCCTCTTTAAATTAGTTTACAGGTACAAATACAGGCTGATCCTCTGTTATCCTGACAATAATCGCTTGTTCTTTGTTCTGCCTCATGAACCACTTTGACCTCCCTAAATCGATTTCACATGAGGCGATTGGCTGAAATGCCACAAAGGTCTGTGTGTGGCTTGATAAGGCTGTATCACCGATGCTTGCTAGAGATGTCACGGACATATCAGCAATGCATTAGTAATGTTTGCAGAATCTAAGGTAGATTCAAAATATGCCTGTTTTTCCCAAAAGTGGTTTGTTTTCTGCTCAGTTGACCTTTAAATGCACTGTCTAGTCACAGAGATTGAGACATGTATGCTTCAGTTTTCTTAAACCATGCTGAACCTTTGCTGAATTTAAACCTTTTTGCCTTTTCAGCTCAGGTTTTCGACTGGTCTCTGCTCTGTGATTCCCTTTGCACGGGCCCCGTGGCTAATCAAAGCCTCCCTTTCTGCTTAGCTGTCACGCACACAAATTCCCAACAGCACATCCTTATTAGCCTCGAGTTTAAAGCGCACCAAAGTCAACTGACAGGCCCTGCAGGCCTTCCAAGAGCAATTCTTAAGAAGTGTTTCACTCTGTCTGCCAGACACATGTGGATCTGAGCTGATGACTTTGCACCTTATGTCTGAGTGTTCCTCCTCCCTCCTCAGCGTCTGCACTCAGTGTGTAATGACTTCACTGGTGGGTATCAGCTGTGGATATGACAGCTGTAATAATTCTGAATCAAGTGCAGCAAAATTCAATCTGATGGTAAATATCAAGTAAAAATGTTCCCAGGAGTCTTCAAGATATCACATCTTGAGCAAAAGCCCCAGGAAACTAGAATCATAAAGTCAGTGATAAGAGTATAAGGTGCATTGATTTTTATCTGTCCGTTAGGGTTATGGCCAAAGTTGTACAGAAAAAATAATACGTTTTAAAGCTGAAATCCAAAACTTTCTCCATGTTGTGTCCCTAATGATGTGGCAGAGCTGTTACTAAAAGAAACTTTGTTTGTTTGGATCAACCACTGAAACCCTGAAAGATGCGTCAGCTAAAAAGTGCACTAATGGGAGAAAATACTAATGAGATATTAATGGGTTTATACTGTTGATGTTGATATTACAGGGCTTAAAGAGTTCATACTGGTATACACATCCTCGACATTTATGACCTAACAAACTCACAACCATTTCAATATCTATATATGAATATTACTAGTGCGTACTTATATTATCAGCTATGCAAATATATTGCTTTTATCTACAGGGTGGGGAAGCAAAATTTACAATGAACATTTAGTTGTTTTTTCTCAGCAGGCACTACGTCAATTGTTTTGAAACCAAACATATATTGATGTCATAATCATACCTAACACTATTATCCATACCTTTTCACAAACTTTTGCCCATATGAGTAATCAGGAAAGCAAACGTCAAAGAGTGTGTGATTTGCTGAATGCACTCGTCATACCAAAGGAGATTTCAAAAACACTTGGAGTGTCCATAAAGACTGTTTATAACGTAAAGAAGAGAATGACTATGAGCAAAACTATTACGAGCAAGTCTGGAAGATACTATTAAAGAAGAATGGGAGAAGTTGTCACCCGAATATTTGAGGAACACTTGCGCAAGTTTCAGGAAGCGTGTGAAGGCAGTTATTGAGAAAGAAGGAGGACACATAGAATAAAAACATTTTCTATTATGTAAATTTTCCTGTGGCAAATAAATTCTCATGACTTTCAATAAACTAATTGGTCATACACTGTCTTTCAATCCCTGCCTCAAAATATTGTAAATTTTGCTTCCCCACCCTGTATGATTATCTACTATTCAGATCCTTAGATTTTAGACATCTGAATCACAAAAATTAAACCTAACTTTGTCGCAACCTCAAAGAAAGCATTTAATCTTTAAACATGGTAAAAATACAGCCCTAACTATCCACGCTCCTTAGATATTTCAAGATGAATAATATAATGTCTGTGCACTGAATAGACGAGGTTCAAGTGTGGTTTAATGATCTCCATTCACAGATCTGTACCCATTTATACTGTGCTTAGAAATACCTTATTTGGACCACTCACATGAAATAAGAATATTGATGGATAGTCACTGCAATCATTCCTTCTCTGTCATTCACATTTCCCTCTAGGTTTAACAAACCTCAAAACATTGTTACAGCTGAAAAGAAGAAGAGAGAATTGTAGATTTTGTTCCACCTTATTTTTCCTCCCTTTATATGGTTTAAAGGGATGACACGTACAATTTCTACTTTGAAGTATTAAAAAAAACCCTCAAATTATCATTTCAGTGTTGACAATAAAGACTTGTCAAATTAGATACAATGTGCTGGACTATAAAGATATGTGATGAATATATTTATATTGATGATTTATGTGACCACTAGAGGGAGTAGTCAGTCACTATGTCAGTCTCCCATGGTAAAAACTGCTAAGAAACAACTATTAGAGTCAAAGAAAGGGACAACGTGATAAAAGCTGCAAGCACTGTAGTTGTTTTCCCTTCTGGACACAGATGAAATCACAGCATTTCTCGTACATGGATTAGTTTAATTTACAAGGCTTATGAGGGTATAACATTATTATGTGATGTTATACTGAACAAAATTATAAATGCAACACTTTTGTTTTTGATCACGTTTTTCATGGGCTGAACTCAAAGATCTAAGACTTTTCCTATGAATACAAAAGGCCTATTTCTCTCAAATATTGTTCACAAATCTGTGTTAGTGAGCACTTCTTTGCCAAGGTAATCCATCCACCTTACAGGTGAGGCATATCCAGATGCTGATTAGACAGAATGATTATTGCACAGGTGTGCCTTAGGCTGGCCACAATAAAAGGACCCTCTAAAATGTGCAGTTTTATCACACAGTACAATGCCACAGATGTCGTAAGTTTTGAGGGAGCGTGCAATTGGCATGCTGACTGCAGGAATGTCCACCAGAGCTGTTGCCTGTGAATTGAATGTTCATTTCTCTACCATAAGCCATCTCCAAAGGCGTTTCAGAGAATTTGGCAGTACATCACAACCACATACCGAGACCAGTCACCCGGACAGCTGCTGCAACAATTGGTTTGCATAACCGAAGAATTTCTGCACAAACTGTCAGAAACCATCTCATCGAAGCTCATCTGCATGCTTGTCGTCCTCATTGGGGTCTCGACCTGACTGCAGTTCGTCGTAACCAACTTGAGTGGGCAAATGCTCACATTCGATGGCATCTGACACTTTGGAGACATGTTCTCTTCGTGGATGAATCCCGGGTTTCTCTGTCCATGGCAGATGGCAGACAGTGTGTATGGCGTGATGTGGGTGAGCAGTTTGCTGACGCCAACGTTGTAAATGGAAAGGCCCGTGGTGGTGGTAGGGTTATGGTATGGGCAGGCGTATGTTATGGACAGCAAACACAGGTGCGTTTTATTGACGGCATTTTGAACACACAGAGATACAGTGACCAGGTCCTGAGACCCATTGTTGTGTCGTTCATCCAGGACCGTCACTTTATGTTGCACCATGATAATGATAAGGTGTAACAAGTACAACAGAGGACCCAAGAGCAGAACCAGGAGCTCAATATGAACAGTCATTATTATCCAGCAAACAAGCAACAGACAAGGGGCAAGAAGCAGGGGAGTCGGGGACAGGCGAAGGGTTGGTAACCGGGAAAGCCAGACGAAGCCGAAGAGGCAAAGACAGGAGACGTGGTCAGGGACAGAAGGCAGGTAGGTCAACGGGGGAACAGGCAGAGAGACGTGGTCAGACAAAGGCAGGTGGGTTACCGGGGAGCAGACAGGCAGACGTGGTCAGAGACATGGTCAGACAGACCGGCAGGCAGATAACCAGGCGGCAGGTGGGGCAGATCAGAGACGGTCAGGATCAAGGTTCAGGCAGGAAAACCGCTGGATAGTCACACACAAGGTAGAGAACAATGTAGCAGAGAACAGAGAGCAGAGGGGTGAATATATACACCCAGCCTGATGAGCCACAGCTGGGCTCACATTTGAGTGGAGTTTGGCTGATGAAGAGGTGTGGCTGGGGGAGAGAGAGAGAGAGAGAGAGAGAGAGAGAGAGAGAGAGAGAGAGGAGAGAGAGAGAGAGATAGAGAGAGAGAGAGAGAGAGAGAGAGAGAGAGAGAGAGAGAGAGAGAGAGAGAGAGAGAGAGAGAGAGAGAGAGAGAGAGAGAGAGAGAGAGCACAGAACAGACAGAGATGTGACATAAGGATCTGGACACAATTATTCCTGGATGCTGAAAACATCCCGGTTCTTGCATGACCAGCATACTCACTGAACATGTCACCCATTGAACATGTTTAGGATGTTCTGGATCAGCATATACCACAGCCTGTTCCAGTTCCTGCCAATATTCAGCAACTTCACACAGCCACTGAAGAGGAGTGGACCAACATTCCACAGGCCACATTTAACAACCTGATCAACTCCATGCCAAGGAGATGTGTTGCACTGCATGAGGCAAATGGTGGTCACATCAGATACTGACTGGTTTTCTGACCCCCCCAGACCCCCCCAGTATAGTAAAACTGCACATTTTAGAGTGTTCTTTTACTGCGGCCAGCCTAAGGCACACCTGTGCAATAACTGTCTCATCAGCATCTTGATATGCCACACCTGTGAGGTGGATGGATTATCTGGGCAAAGGAGAAGTGCTCACTAACACAGATTTAGACAGATTTGTGAACAGTATCTGAGAGAAATAGGCCTAGTGTGTACATAGAAAAAGTCTTAGATCTTTGAGCTCAGCTCATGAAAAATGGGAGTGAAAACAAAAGTGTTATGTTTATATTTTTGTTCAGTGTATTATCTTTGGTAAGTGCATTGTTTGTCGATCCATGGTTCAAACCAAATTGTGTCAGTTTGGATAATTCCAAACAGATCTTAAGTGCAGCAACTGACAACACAAAACATGTAAAAAAATGGAGATGATTTGTGTTTTCTGTCTGAAATCAGAGCTATACTATAAACTACTGGTTAATGCAGTAAAGTACGACAACGTGTTATTTTTACCTGCTTTCAAAGTAACCACCTATGAGTTTTTATATGATGAAGAAAACTTGATGAAACCAAAATGCAGAGATGTGTAAACCATGAGCTTTATACTTCATTCAGTGAGTGATACAGTCTGTGTATATGTGGAGCCAACTCGTTGGTGGTTTTTGTAGCTGTGGGTGCATTGTGTTATGGGACTTCTCCTGTATCAGTAGTACATATAACTCCTGTAGTGCAAACTAATAGGCTATTGCTACCATTTTAAGTTCTACACTTGCCCAGGGCTCTCCAATGTTTAGGAAAGTGAAAACTAAATCTAGCCTCTGCCTCTTTTATGGATCTACACCAAAATAAAATGGGTTTGTATCCGACCCTTCCACCAAGTTCCATGAAAATAGCATCGATCACATAACCTTCACGGCAGAAGGAATAATTCTACTTCTTCTGAAAAAAAAAATATTCAAATAAGAGTAAATCCGTAAATTGATTCTAAGCTATGATAGAAACATGACGGACTAACATGGTAGTATGAACCTACTCATCTTATTCTGAGGTCACAAAAACACAATGATTCCTATTTTCAGGTGATAACACACAAATGAAAACATTGTCATGAACATTTTGTTCCACTTCTGTGATTAGATCTAACACTGAGGGGCTTTAAGGTAGACATGTTAGAAAAAATACCATGGGCTCCTAAACCCATAAAGTTTCCAAATAAATGTTTCTCTATTTTTAACCTTTCTTAAGTGATTTTTTCACCATTCATACTGATATTATGCTTGGTAATTTGCATTTTAAAATAAAAAACAGGTATTTTCCGATTTTTAATTTACTAATCATGTAGATTTCATAGAAGCTCAGATTAAAGTTGAGGGTTACTGTCAAAAATAGGGAAAATTGAAGAAAAAGTGATGTTTGCAGTAAAATCATTAACTGAAGATAAACCAAGTGTGTCCATCCACTGTCATTGATCCAACTCCATGGGTTTTACTGGTGAATCAATGTTATAGAAGATGACAGTGTTTCCATGTTTACTACCGAACCTCTGAATGTCCACATGGGTCATATCTGATGACCATGAAAAGACGACTAACATCACTTTACACCAATTATTTTCTTGTATTGATAGGATTAATGGGATCAACAGGTATTAAAGAGTTTAGATCAGTGAATGATTTTGGGTGCAGGTGGATGTTTGGGTCTTTATGGGTTAAAAACAGCTGTCATTTTGGGTCAGATCACCAGCTCTTAAACACTGTCGACTCTTCTTTGTTTTTCATTTAATCAGTGGGAATATGAAGCTCTCTGTTGGTTCTCCTCATGCTCTAAGTGCTGTAGATGTGCTTCCACCGGAACTTACTCCGTTCCTCTGTGGCGGTGACAGAGCCAATAGATTATTCAATAGCGTAATGAATGAGGTGTCAGAATCATTCAGCTCCACTGTTGGCCAGAATGATTTCTCTCTGTCTACCTCTGCCTGGCCGTTGCTCTTATTGATTATGATGAGGCTCACTCCTCTCCAGTTATTACAATATCGATCTCAGACAGATGTAGAAGAACAGAAAGAATAGAGGCGTGAAGTTTTGGAGGCTGAGAAGCAGAAGCAGAGTCAAAATAATGGGGTGGGATGGGACCACAAACAAGTTCACTATCAGGTCCAGTTAAGGATTACTGTAAAGGAGGTGGACCATTACAGGATCCTGGGATGCCTTTATGAATGTGAGGTCTTGATTAACCCCTTGTAGACGACTGTCATGAATTCACCTCCATATTCGGTTTTTGTAATGAGGCAAGGCAAGGCAGGTTTATTTCTGTAGCACACTTCATGTACAAGACAATTCAAAGTGCTTTACATAAAACATTAAAAGTATTACAGCAGAAGGCACGAGAAAAACAAACAAACAAGCAAACAAAAATCAGATAAATAGATAAAACAGACAAGCAGATAAAACAGATAAAAAACTTTTAGCTTAAAAGGAATAGTGCAGATCTGAACTGATGAATAAAAACTCTATTCAAATGCAGCTGAGAACAGGTGGGTCTTTAACCTGGATTTAAATAAACTGAGTGTTTCAGCTGATCTGAGGTTTTCTGGGAGTTTGTTCCACACATGTGGAGCATAGAGGCTGAATGCAGCTTCTCTGTGTCTGGTTCTGACTAATGAGGTGCTGTTGAACACTTTTTCTGAAGGTACATATGTTACCTGGTTACTTATGAACCCTGAGGTTCATGGATCAGTTCATTGATCAACGGCCTGTTTCTGTAATTAATGTCATGACATTCTAATTTTGGATCGGTGACAAGAGGAACTGATGAATAGCAGCTTCAATAAAATAATCTATATATCTGAGACTGGAAAATGTGTTTAATTAATATTATGCTACATATGCATAATGTCACTTATTTGCATCATATATTGTATGTGCTGTATTCACACTAACAATCTCAACTTAATCATTCGTCATTATTTTTATATAACTGTAAAGAAATGTTGGCAGTAAGGGGATAAGGCTGTTGACATCTAGAAGTTGAGATTTCTGCATCATGTAGTGTTCATCAAATAAGAGTAATTCTGGATGAATTTCATGAATTCAGCTGTCAACATATGCAGCAAGTTTTATTATAACATTTACACAATAGTCAAGTTTAACCCATAAAGACCCAAACACCCAATATTGACCAAAACATCTACTGATTTAAAATATTTAATACCTGGTGATCCGCTAATCCTGTCAATACATGTAAATAATTGGTGTAAAATACAGTTTGTCATCTTTTCATGGTCCTCAGATACGACCCATTTGGATGCTCAGAGGCTCCACAGTGAACATGGAAACGCTGTCGTCTTCAACAACATTGATTCACCAGAAAAAAACCCATGGAGCTGGATCAATGACAGTGGATGGACAGACATGTTTTATGTTGAGTTAATGATATATTTTACTGAAAACGTCACTTTTTCTTCAGTTTTGATATAATAACCTTTGTATTTACTCTGAGATTTAATGAACGTCTACATGATAAGTGAAGTAAATACAGAAAAATACATGATTCAAACTGATAAAAGTCAAAATAAAGAGAATATTACAATAAATGGTGATAAATTATTTAAGAAAAGTTAAATATGGAGGAAAAATCTTTTGGGAACTGCCACTGAAGTAGTACCGGGTCTTTATGCTTTAAGAAAGATTTAACTAAGACACAAAAGACTTTAACTCTTGTTTAGTTTGACTTTATGTCTGTTGGTCTTTACTGAAGTCATCCTGCACTGTGTCCCCTCAATTTGTCTCTAAACATAAAGCGGGTGTCTAGGGAGGACTGTATCCCTTCAGTTAATGTCAGCGTCTGTTTGCGTCCCCCCCCTTAGAGCTTAGTAAAACAGGATGCCAGTCTCTCTGCAAACTCGGCCTCCCCTGGTGTGCGACCTCAATTACAGAGGCAGGAAGATTACGGGTCAGAATTAATACCACTCTTAATCTGTGCACACTCTCTACTCTCCAACTCCCTCTACATACTCTCACTCACCTTCTCTGGGTCTTGATTCAACGTTGGTTTCATTTAATAAACAGAAGAGGGGTTGACCGACCGCTCTATCTGTTTCATTTCTTCAGCTTTTCTCACAGTCCTTCACGTTCTTCACCCTACCTCGATTTATTTAATTGGTGCTTGACTAAGTATGTCTTATATTTTCACCGCCATATGTGTCAAGTTAGATAAAACTAGTCATTAAACATCTTTCAGTTCCTTTAAAGACTTTATCAGATTTTTCTTTCTTTGCTTCCACTCCAGTCTTATTAACCTACTACTTAACTTCAACTTTTCTTTCCTGCTTGTGTGTTTTGAGGAAGTTATCCTATCCAGTGCAGGATCTGCACTTATTTCATCTCCACACTGCCATCGATACTTTATTATACTTTTATGAACAAAAAAAAAAAAAAAAAACATCATGGAACAAAACTGCATACTGAGTAATGCCAGTTGACTTACAAGCATATCAGTTTTTCTTTTATTTCATCATTTTTTTGTCACTGCTACACTCAGACTTAGATGAATCATCTTATGTCTGTCTTGGAACAATTTTACATTTATTTACCAATATTTGTTTGGACATCTGGACTGTCAAGACATCGTTTTTCACGACGTTGCCTCTGTCATCTGAGAATACACATACAAAGCCTGTGGCTCCTCAGACACCAGATGACACTGTTTGCAAATTTGCATATGAATTATATCATCATATTTATTTTCACACAAATCAAACATTTAAGGCAAGGATGGAACTGAATCCTAAACCAACTAAATCCATCAAGTGAGAGAGAGACAAAAGTGTAGCAAATACAGAGTTTCATTAAATCTGAAAGTTATGTTGAGTGTTATATTAACTCTTGTATGCATGTTGCATTTGGCTCAGTGGGAAGACCCTTCTATGATAAAATTTACTTTGCAATCAGAAGAACAAACCACATTTTCAAAAAAGGTGGGACATTTTCTAAAATATATTAAAAATAATCTGTTTGGACCTTTAAATGACAACACACAAAGACAAATACTTCAGTGCTTTCACAGGCCTACAACATATTGAGAAAATGTTGTCACAGAGGCATGTTCACCAGTATGTTGCATGAACTTTTTTTAATAACATTTTTCAATCATACACAAACTGAAGATGCTAAAATTATCTTTTACAAGTGGCCATTCTTTCCATTTACAAGACAATGTAACAGTTCACACCAGTGGCCTGTGATCATATATTTCTATGCACCATAGTCTCACTCTTAGCCAGTTGAATTTTAATTTTGGAATGTATTTAGGACATGCTGGTGATGTTACAGTGACTTGGAAGCCAAATAACTTTCATACCTCACATATGATAAACAAACATTTTTCATGAAATTGTACATAATGCTGCTCCACACAGATCCAGTTCTCAAATAACCAGAGGAGCTTTAAGAGAAGAACCGTACCGCACAATTCTTAAGAAGAGGAGGTTTTAGCCAGTCAACAGACTCAATAACAACATCCAGAGAATGGATTTTTTTAAAAACCTGTCCACATCAAAGAAACAAAAACCTGCTGTTCTTTCAGTTGCCAGCAGAAGTTGCTGCTCATTAACAACCAAATGTGAACACTAAAATACTGTAGCTCAGTAAAACAGTTGTGTATTTCTTTAATGTAGTCTTTAACTAACACTTAAATATTTGACACTGTACTGTATGTAAGTGCATTCTTTCTTTCTTTTTTTCATTACTTTGTAAATGACATACAGTTGTGCTCATGAATTTAAATACCTCAGCAAAATGTGTGAAATATTCCCCATTCTTCTCTATTGTTAATTTTTTTTTTTTAATTAATAATTGTGCTTTTTTAGATGCCGTGTAGTTTAGTTTGAATCCCATTTAACATAAAAGAAATTTGTTTTGCCTGATCACTCATATTTTCATTAAAGAATGGTACACGTTTAACAAATTTTGCCAGCGTATGTAAACTTATGAGCACAACTGTATAACTTGAAATATTTCCTGTTTCTGTATGAAAATTATCCCTGTTTGCAGCTTTGTAGATATATAACTGACTACTTTATAAAGGAAACTAGAAGCACTCGGAGAGCGCAGACCTCCGCCAAGGCTGATCAGTGCCCCCCCCCCCCCCCCCCCCCCCGTGGGCCCCCCCACCCCCGATCACCACCAAAATTTAATCATTTCTTCCTCATCCCATTTCCAACAAACCCTGAAAATTTCATCCAAATCTGTCCATAACTTTTTGAGTTATGTTGTACACTAACGGACAGACAAACAAACAAACAAACAAACAAACAGACAAACAAACAAACCCTGGCAAAAACATAACCTCCTTGGCGGAGGTAAAAATGGATACCGCATAATGGATCCATGAGAGATACAGAGCACTGGACAGGAGTGACAGTTAATTACCATGGTAACGGGATGCTTTGAGTCGGTTTGAGATATTCATAATTTTGCACAGGCATAGTAACAATTGCGAGATTTTACATTTTTTGGTTAACGTTAACAACTGTCATGTGATCTCATCCTTTCAGGTGGTTTACAAATGATTTTATATATTAAAAAATGGTTGATGATAGTTTAATGATGGCATTTTATTCTGGAAATACAGTTTGTAAATATTTTAATTATTTCAGATCTTCTATGCCTTTCTCCACCAAGCATCATATTATTAAAACACGATACTGCATGCAATCACAATATTTTAACCCAGTTGGACTCCCATGATTGCAATCTTCCTCATAAAGATGACTCGCCTCCTCTCACACACAAACAACCACCAGATATGTGCTTTATAAGAGGGCAAATAGTGCAAGTCTGAATTTTAGGTTGCATTGATCGATATTATTTGTCCAAGCTGAGAGGTGCCGATTGCAACTGAAAGTAAAACAGAAATTTCTCAGGCTAATTTGTAGGAGTAAATTAAGAACATCAGGAGTAAATTAGATGTGTGCACTGGTTACATTATTTATTGAAGTTACAGCTGAGGAAATCTTTTGTGCAGGGCCAGTAAAATTCAAATTAGCTTACACAGCAGCACACGTTACAGCGTAAAGCGTTCGATAAAGTGGAAATCGTGCATTATGAAGCAGAAGCTGAGAGGCGCTAGTTCACAGGTACACATTTCCTGTTATTAAAGCTGATTTCTTCCTACAGTACACTGTTCGCCTGTCGTCAAGTTGAGAGCATAATTTCTTCTGTACTAATACTTCAGGCTATTCCATATGAATGGTTGGATTTTATGGAGTAGAGCAGTGCTGTCAGAGTGTGTTTGTGCCTGTGTGTGTGTTTGTGTGCGTATGAGCGAGGAAGGGCGCAAAGAGAGGAGAGAGAAGAAAGAGGGAAAAACCAACATCTCCTCAAGAAAGCAGGATTTACAGCTTTAAAGCCCTTGGCTGTATCTTTACCTCTGAGATATCCCATCTCCTCTTCTCCTTCCTCACTTTCACTCCCATTCTTATCCCTTCATCCCCTATAATTCTCCACATTCCCAGACGTTTCACCGCTTTCTCTCCTTGCTATCTGTCTCAGCAGAGAGGAGCAGAGATGAATCCATTAAGTTGCATAATTTACCCGCAAAGCAAAAGTCTGAAATAGGGCCTCCACCATTGTGCATGTTTCAATGGAGAGGAAGTGCTTTTGTGTAAACTTCACCCCGTCAGACTGTAGGCTTTTAATGTCTGACCACTGGACCCTGTTTACTGCAGGAGTCAAAAGGCAGCTTTGAACCAGTCAACATCGACCCTGGGCTCACGCTTACTGGAACTCAAAGTGAAGAAAATCACAACCTGCTAAACATAAAAATGGATTTTATGACTCAAAATTTGACCTTGTTGGAATTTAAATCAGTAGATAGATGTGATGTTTGTTGTATTGTGTCTGTTTGTGGAACTCTGGGTAAATGTACCATTTAAGAGAACAAAAGGCTGTCATGTCGGTCTAGTATTAAGTGCAGTGACATCAGCAGAGACACAGTCTGGCTGACATTTATAATGTCATAATAACACTTGTGTTTTGTGTGTATTCAAGAGTAAGAGTAGCATTCAGTTTGTCATGTGTCATGTGTTTTATGAAAGCACTTTAAAACTCAAGGTGATATACAACCAGCTGGAAAGTGGACTGATATAAAACAAAGTTCAAACAAGTGTATATCAAATGCATCCAAGGGTGGAGTGGCTAATCGGGAGATTCAGGAGGATTCCCGATGGGTCGGGTCATGTCAAATTTCAAGTTTGGAACGGTTGGATGGGAAAAATAATTTTGACATTTATCTGTCCCTTTTCTAATCTTCTTCTTGCATTCATTCTCCATTCATCTGACAGTGCAGCCCCTACGTTCCAGTAGATTAGATGAGTTCTACCATCTGAGGGAATTCTTCCCTCCCAAATGTTTAAGTTGGTTGGGCCTACCCATCGTCTTTTCTGGAGTGGAAAAATTAAATATAGCAGCAGAATAGCACGAAGCATCAGTCAGTGGTGATGGAGGGCAGGTGGAGCCGTAAAGGCCAGGTTAAAGAAAAGTGAAGCTACCGAAGAGTTTTGGCGCCCTCTGCACTGTGTACCCCCATTTGAAAATCTGCTGAAAAAAAACACAAAAAACCTCATAATAATAATAATAATAATAATAATTACTGCTCTGACCAGGAATCAAACCCCAACCCTCTGCAGTGCAGTCCAAAACACTACCTGTTGAGGTAAATCTCCATTGGCTGAAGGCAGACCTTTTTGCTATCTAATTGTCTTGGTACTTTTCAGGCAGTGACGTTTACATCTAAATTTTTGGGTTAATTAGATTAAAGTGTATATTGTGTTGTTAAATATGACCATAATGCACAGTATGTTCTGTAAACAAAGCAAGGACTATGAAGGAATGCATCCATATGCTATGATACAGCCATAAGGAATGATGCATTTGCATAAAAAAAAGAAAAAAAAAAATCTTATATGCTGCTTTTCATGTAGACAACTGTACAGTTCAAACATGATACTGGGATGTTAAGTAAATTAATACAATGACTCAAAAGCAAAAAAAGATGCATACGTTTGAGCACTGGTCAGCTATTCAAGGCAGGTTTTTGAGTCTCTAATGAGAATGATTGAAATAAAAACTTATTTTACCAATGTGTAACATCACTACAATATAAAGTATAATTTAAGCATGAAATACTCAATTCAACACCAGACCAGCTCCGTTAATAATACTGCAGCTTCAGAAAACATGCAGACTATACAGCCTAGACCATCGTGGTAAAGGACAAATAATTAAAATGTCAGTGTACCGACATCAACCATAACTGTGAGAACAATGTAACTCTTAAATGAGCCTGATTCGGAAAATGAATGTAAGTGACATCAAATGGACACCATGTCTCCAAAATGTGATTATGTGTGTGAATACATGGAGGATGACAGTGGATTTTTAATGGCCAGTAGAGTGAAGAAAGTTTGGTGAAGAAAAGCTCATATTCAATTAATCAGCTGTTATCTACCCCCCCACCCCCACCCCCTTTCTAGAAAAATACTAAACACTGTCAAACTTAACCATAATTCTACCTTTTTATTTTAATTTTTCTTATTCTCTGTTTTGGAAGAAGTGGAACTCTCTGAGGACTGTGGTGGACTATGTATGAAGGACATCAAGGACAACCTGGATCACATTACATGACGCCACTTAAGATCTTTCATCTCCCCTGCATCTGACTGTACGACAACTTAGACAACAGAAGGTAGACTGGAGACAAAACTGAACATTGACGAGTGTTCTGTAAATAATTCATAGATTGATTGCTTTATTTTTATTTTGGTTTCCATCCTTTTCTTGTGCTAATGGACAGTGAATAGCTGTAGCTGTTCAGCTTCATTATAAAAGTCTGGTGAATGTTTAAACAAACATCCAATTCAACAAAATCAGAATGTCTAAATAAATAAATTCATGTGGTTCTGAATACCAAACTAACTGAATTTTGAGCTATTATGTCAGTTCTTCCAGTTAAGAAGCCTAGTATAAGAATAAGTTAAACCTTTTTTTGGTGTTTACTGACTTTTATACCACTATTTCATTAATCATCCACCTCCTAGACCCATTTTAAGATACATTTTTGCTAATAGATGTTAATAATCACAAATTAAAATATGAAGTTTGCATTTAATCACCTTCCTAAAATAATTGCCCATGTCTTTTTTTTTTTTTTTTTTTTTTCCAGATTTCAGGAAACACAAAAAACTTAGCCAGAAATTTAGTATTTGATGATTTAGGCAAAAATTCTTGTCAAAAAATGAGTTTTTATTATTTAAGGAAGGTAACAATTTCACGTATGGCCAAACAAAACATCTATTTTATCCAACTTCTTAATGACTTAAACTAAGTCTGCTATAGTTGCTCTTCCACCAAATAACTCTGATTTCATAAATTTCATAAAAAATATCTAACATCAATTAAATATGCTGATTTTTTGGGCTGAAAATCTATGTGTCTCTGGCCACACAATCTGTATTCTGAAAACAACTGATATTTCCCATTCAGAAACAAATCATATTTTTTTTTCATTTGTGGCTAAACAGAGTGGGTGCTGCCACTTTTATGACAGCACTTAATTATAGTACTGTTTTATATTCACGGGCCTCCTCTTGGCGCCTTCGACGCTGTGCATCCTGGAGCATGAAGGTTTAACAGTGCAAACCTCTCACTCATCACCTTTTATGCTTACGCTGACAGGCCTGCCCTGTCCACTGGCAGACTTATTCACCGCCAGTGTTTTATCATTAAGGCCACTCTTGTTCTGAAGACATACATCAAACACTTCATCTTCATTTCCGTCTTCCTCCCTCACTCTATCTTCTTTCTTTTTTAGTGCAGATATTAAACTTGCACATTGTTGAGAGTCAACCAGTACTGTTAAGTTATTAAAGCAACACTGTACTTTTTATACCATCAGGCACACATTAACATTTACCAATATAAACCTCATGCATATCGATGCGTAATCTCAGGGCTAACGCATAATGTTGCTTCTTCTTGTAAGGTTCAGATAGTTATTCAGTGGACACAGGGCTTCACCCCCCACCTCCCTCTCTCTCTGAAGTATCCCTGCTGTCTGCCTCTCTGGGTTTCTTCTCTCCATCTGTTGCATCGTGTCTCTCACTATGAGCTCTCACAAAAACATTTCCTTCATCCTCCACCACCACAGCATCGACCAACAAACCTCCTACAAAAGCTGCCACTCTGATCCACATCTTTCTCCAATATTACCAGTGTTTGTCTCAAAACTGAGTACAAGAACTTTGATGGTATTGTTCTCTTTACACACAGTTCCTTACTGTTCATTACAAAATATGCCTGTGTCCAGTCTTTGTTGGATGGAGTCTGTGGGAATGACTTCTCTCCCTTCATTCATCTCTTCATTCTGTTCCTCCTCTAAGTTGTTTTCCTTATTCAACCAGCAGCTGTGTTTTGGGCAAAGCCCATATGCCTCCCCTCTTAGGGTATTAGTTATAACCAGGGATTTTGTATAATTTCAGCTCTGTTTTGCATTTATATGATTAATACAGCAGGACCCTGTTTAAATGTTAAATTATTTTTCAGAACTATTCTTAAGGACACCAGATAGTGAGAGTAAGTGGTTAGAGTGATTGTAAGTGTTGGAGATGCTTTATGTTTCAAAACATTATACTGATACACATTATATGATGAATATTATCTGTTCAACACCACGAGCAAAAACGAGCACAGAGACTCTAAAATATGCAGTTTTTAATTCATATTCTAACTTCTATTTTCATAGGCTTTGACTTTTGTCATTTGAGTCATTTGAATATTTGTTGTTCAGTTTGCGTTATCACTAATTGCTACTGCATGAATACAGACACATGTATGCTAATTTGGTAAGTACAATGGGCTCACATGTTTCCAATGCCAATTATTTGGTTTTAACACCATTGTGTCAAAGCAGTTCAATTGCTGATCAAGTGGAAAACTGTTAAGTGCACAGACACACTTCGGTACACAACAGGGGGCTTGTGTGAATGAACAGGTTGCTGGTTTGTGTATGCATGACTGCATGTCTGTCGTGGGCTTAGCGGCCACTTCCCTTATCTGTAGCGGCCTGACAAGGACAGAATACAATATAATGACAAATCACCCCTCATCAGAATCGAAGCACTGGTGTCCCTGATGTCACCTAAGATATCACTTTTGATAGATGTGCTGAAGACTTATTTGGTCAACATATAATCAGGATCTTATTAATGGCATACTCCAGTTTTTTAACCTTAAGTTCACCTTCTAGTTACTAATAGAAGTTAAAGTTTAGGCCTGTCAAATGTACCTGTATTGATAAGAAATCCAATCCACAGTGCAGTGATAAAAAAAAAAAAAAAAAGAAGAACATATATGTGATATTAACAGTGTCACAAGAGGGTAATGATTATAGCGATGTAATTCAAATGTACTTCCCAAAAATAATGTATTTCTTCTTATGGATTTGCTATACTATTATTAGACAAGTGATGATTGTAATGGGCCTTTCTTAAGATACTTTGGCTTCACCAGGACTGTACATGAACAGATTTTTATAGACATCTGAAAATAAATTATAATAATAAAAATATGACTCAAATGTTATTGACATTTAATTGGTGCAAGAATCAGAGCCCATCTACATCAACCCAGATAAGACCTCAAAAGAAAACACTAATAAAGGTAAATATCATGTTCATGACGGATCCATCTCTTACATTTTTAAAGACATGTTCTAGTTCACAGTAATTAACTGTTAATCAAAATGAAATACTATGATGAATAGACTACATACTTGAATCCTAAAGTAATTGGGAAGGTCTTAGCAGACTTGGATTTTCACTTTCATTCCTTAAAGTGGCTTAATTTCTTAATTACAGGAGGTCGGCAAGATTTTTAGTGGAGGTAAAATGCAACCTTGAAGGGCAGATTAATAAATTTAAACCTTCTAAATGTGGCTTTTGGGAGATAAATAAGATTAGATTATCCAGTATAATTGAAAAGTTTACATGTGCTGAGGCAGAGTGTAAGGCGGCCATATCAGAGTTTAAAGATTAAATAGTCAGAGCTACAGGGTTGTTTCAGTCGGATGTAAATGGAACCAAAGAGACACAGCCAGCAGCCAAAAGGCTCAGTCAGCGCTTCGACATACTGATGGGATCATGTAGGGCAGGTGCAACATGGGCCACAGGGCCATCAGGGAAAACAAATGGTTATGAAACAAACACAGGAGGAGGCAGTCAGGCTTGTTAAAGCCAGCTCTTAAGTAAAGCAGGGTCACAGCCTGAACTGTAAAGACATGAAGAAATTCAGCTGGATGCAGCTCCAGAGGCTGAAACACCTGGCTGAATCTGAGACAAAAATCTACAGAAGGCTTTTTGGCATCATTGGGGGAAAAAAATCCATAATTACCAAGAGGAGTATTAATTCAAGTAGTCTAAGATGATAAGAACTGGACCCACCTCTGTGTTTGCATGCTGGAGAAAATGTACTTCATGATGGGGACGGCTGTGGCTCAGTTGGTAGAGCGTGTTGTATCCTGGCTCCGACTCTCCATGTGTCGAAGTGTCTTTGGGCAAGACACTGAAATTGCGCCTGGCAGTACCTGTGTGTGCATCAACGGGTGAATGTGAGGCTTTGTAAAGTGCTTTGGGCACCATGAAGGTGTATAAAATACATATGTGTGTGTGTGTGTGTATATATATATATATATATATATATATATATATATATATATATATATATATATATTTTTTTTTTTTTTTTTTTTTTTTTTTTTTTAATTTATTTTTTATTCACACACACACACACACACACACACACACACACATATATATATATATATATATATATATATATATATATATATATATATATATATATATATATATATAAGTGCTGTCCATTAACCATGATGCAGACTTTGGTTGATCACGGGTATTTTCAGACACTGGGGTCAAGTATGTGATACTTTAATACCATCATTGATCAGATGTGGGTCAACTGTCCTGCTGCTAAACTTGGAAAAGTATCTTCTCTTTTGCACTGTTGTCTGAAACAACATCAAACCATCTGAACTCATATTTAGTCTTCTGATTTTAGACCGATGAAGACAGCCACAGAAGTAAGGTGTGCACTTTCAAATTCCGCTGTGTGAGGGGACTACCTCAACTATGGCTCCTGTACCTTTGACAACTTAATCAATCTCTTTATCAGCTTTACTTGTTATTGTGACACAGCTTGAACTACCTTCACATAGAGACCTCCCCAGAGTCAAAAGGCCACTTCCATATGAGGTCCTAAATCAGTGTGACTTCACTTTGAAGATTAGAATTCTGTGATTTTTAGATCACTACGAGATTCATCTCAACTGTGCGCTGGAAGGAGTCAAATTCTACTTTGGTAAAGGTGAATATTTCTGTTACTCAGAGGCAGCAATGGCAGGATTATCCTTTTCCTTCCCTCTGCTATCTGTGTGTTACCACCTTGAAAGTCCCCTCAGTTTGTGAAAGAGCAACAACCATCAACTTGGAACTACATCCTGAAACTGGAAAGTTTTGACAGAGAAGTATGTCTTTATGTGCCATTTTATTTAAGGATTTCGTCATTTTAAGACCATGGAGTGCTCCCTCATGCCCACATGTTCCCTAAACAACTTCACTCCTGACATGATTTTGCAGATGCAGCCTCACAGCATCCTTAACTCAGTGCCACCAGAGAGACAGCTGAACAAACCATACAACTTTCACTCCAATTCCAGAATGATAGTGGAGGGTGCCATACCTGTGAAGATGGGTCTGGCTATGTGAGAGTATTCAGATACTGTAAAGTTACACAAATGAGCTCACCCTTAAGCATGCACAGGAGTAAAATACAATATACACATAAATACAGAGGGAATGTGAATCCAAAAATACAAGGTACAACAATAAAACACTGAAAGGTACCATTTTACTGCACATTGATGCATGATAATACATGATAATATTTACTTATAGTTAAAGTAAGATTTGGAATGCACATCATTACTTATAGTGCAATGTTGTTGTTTTTTCCAGTGTCTCTTAGTTTTTTTTTAAAAGTGGTGAACCAGAGGCCTTCTCTGCTGACATACATTTACACCCTACATTTTTATATTTGTTCCCGAAGACATATTAAATTATTCCCAATAGTCTACTCTCTTTATTTCATAGCTTTTTCTTTTGGTTTTACTGCTTCCAATAGTGTATGTGTGTTAGAGCATTTGTCCAATCATAGTTCAGGCATCATGTGTTACCGGGTAAAAGGAATCTGCCCCGAAGCTTTCACAATCAACAGTTCAGCCTCTGGAGCTTTAAATAAGTGACAATGAACCTGTTGCTTTAATAAATAAGGTTGGTCACATGGAGGTGATCTAGCAGGAGAACAATAACATTTGCATTTTCACATCATCTGATTGGATGGTCAAAGAGTAATCACATCTGTAAGGACCTGCATAAGCTGAAATATACATTGGTTTATATTTATTAGCTGTTTTTCCACAATGACTGAAAGAAGAAATGGATTTGGTCACAGACCTACTTAAAAAACAAGCCATAGTTTTGGCGAGTATAATGTAATTTATTTACATTTTTATGTTTTTGTTATTGCCACACACCCCCTCTCACACACACACACACACACACACACACACACACACACACACACACACAAAAGGGAGGCAAGGGGTATTGTTCTTGGCTTGGTTTGTGTGTTTGTTGACACTCTAGCAGCTAAACTATTGGTTGAATTCATACCAGACTGAGTTTATAGATTGCCAGTGACCCAGAATAGATCTGACTACATTTTGGGAACAGTAGGTCAAAGTTCTTTTCTTCTCCCATTTACTTATAATGACTGAAAATTTCACATGTCTATAAAGACATAAATTTTGTTTAAATTTACTTCAGACTTAGCACATATAGTATATAGAAGCAAATGATATGCTGACATCAGCACATGCATAGACATGACGACATCAGCTGGACTGATGCCAAAATAAGCTACAATACGTGCGAGGGGCGGGGTTTGTTGTACCTGGCACCACTTGTTTTATAAATATTGATGATTCTGGAGATGATCTATGTAGTGCGGCTGTGGCTGTAGTGAAAGGAGACCTGCTGAGTTTTATTGGGTTTTTATTGGGTTTCTTGCTTTAGTAATGACATTCATTCATGCTACATGAGATACCTGTCAGTGATGCAACGCCCTGTTGTACTGATTTTTTTCATACAGCACTGATGGTAGTCTTAATATTAAAAGGTGGATTAAGGTGTAGATCACCTCTGAAGACCTAGGAGAGCCCACCGCTGATTGTTAATTATGGAATCTGCCCAGGATAGCCAGTATAGGCTCTGGCACCCGCACGACCCCATGGATGGATGGAAATAATCTGAAAACACTGCTTTTGTGCATGTGGGCCAATTCAGGACCATGACCAGTTCACGCCGGAGTCTGATACTGGCCTCACATTAAGAAATGTGAACTGCCTAAAAATCAGATCTGAGGAGTAAACCTAAATTGAGCACTAAGGCTGGCAAGGTGAACATAGAGCCTAAAAGTCCGCTTTTTTAAATGAAGAAGTTGAGAAACGTTGGCCAATTCTCCCACATATTGCAGCCAATTTCATGCTGACATCACTGAAAGCCATCCAGCACGCCACAGACTCAATGACCTGTACCGCTGCAGCAGAAGTCTATATGGTCAATAAAATCAGATTGGCCCTTAGCCTATAAATGTACTATTATCACAAAGTCCAATTTATGACATTATACATTATCCTTTCATGGTAGGTGAACACATTGCTCACATAAATATATGCCCACAAAACAAAATCTGCATTCCGAGTTCTCAGAAAATGTAATTTCACCAAATGCATTAGCAGTTTAGCAGCAGTGTATTACAGCCTGGCAGGTCTGCAGTTGCATCATTGTCATACCGGGTATTCAACACTGAAGGGCAATTTTTACATGCATTACCACAACACTGACGGTTATAATTGTCCATGTAGAAAAAGCTGACATTTATCCAATCAGCATTCTGAGGTGCATCCAATGAGACACTGTGTTTATGGTTTATGAGCATTCACAGATGTTTGTGTTTGCAGAGAGAAACATTGTTCATTTTTGCAAACATTGCCAAATTGAGAGGTGATGTTTAGAAATTACAAATCAGTGCCAAGTCCCAAAGTCTGACATTCATGACAGGATGAGCAAGTCAACATTTGCAGATAGGGTATTAATAGCAAATTATCTAAAATGAAAGATACATTTTAGAATGTTTTGCTCTAACAAAGTTTAGAAATAGTTACTGGTTTAGGTAGAAACGGTCAGGAGCAACATAATGAAATGTGTTGAGAAGTGATAAAAGAGGTGCAGGGCAACTGTTCACCTTCATTATTTAATAGTGAGATGTCTCAAAACTCTCAAATTATAGGATTTATTACTATGTACCAACACACTAAAACAAAACTAAGGAACTGATTTGTTATCACGGCATGAACATGTGTTATAAATGCACCACAAAAGTCTTACTGAAACATTATACATTGCAACACTGAATAACGTCACACATTGCAGATTTTCCTCAGATTGCAATTTAACCTATGACCACTTTTTTTTTATATCAGAATTACCTGTACTAGCAGTGGTTTTAGTAGTTGCACAGTTTGGCATATAGTAGTTTGTAATTGCTTTCTGCTTAATAGCTTTTCAGCAGTGAAGTAGTGTTGTAGCCTCCCCCTAAGATACATTGTCTTGAGCATTTCTGAACCTGAAAGCCGAGTGAAGCTTTCTGCTATGGTCTAAAATAAAACAAAGGAACATCAAAAACACTGGTAGCAGGGTTTAACCTGCAGCTCACAAGTTCCTGGTGCTGTGGGACCAGGTCCAGACCAACAGACCAGCACTTTGTACCTGAAGGCTCAACAATGGTGCCTGACTTGGAGTTTTATTTCTTCCACCTTCTAAAAAACATGCAAAAAATGTTCATAAAAAAAGTGCAAAACCAAAATATGGACAAAAATACTGATGAGCAAAAATCTAGTATATACAAATCAATGGAAAAAAAAAACACTATCAAAAAGTAAAAAGATTTCAACAAAGTAACACCAATGTTAACTGAAGATATGGGAGAAGTCTGTGTAGTAAAAAGAGAAAAACAGGGTGAGAACTTGTTGGACCATATTCACAATGTCAGTCTAAAAGCTTTTTTTTTTTTTTTGGTAAGGTCTCCCAAATTACTTTTTCTATGTGATGAATATCAGTGTGAACTCTGCCACATTTGCAAAAAAAAAACAAAAAAACAATATAGTTATCACATGCAGCATGGAAGTACAGATGGAAGTCTGTGAAGTCAGTGTTGACAGGTTAATTTATTAGCTGATGTGCAGTGGAAGCCATAGAATTTGTGCATAAATGATAACGACAATAAGGATGAAGAGAAAGTGAGGCATAGTTCTTCACACTATCAAAGAAAAATTGTGGTTGTCAAACAATGAGTCCCACAAATTCCTTTTAAGTCTCAGGTTATGTTGTGAAAAATGACCACATATTATAGTGGCTCTTATCAGAATCATAAAGATCAAATTTGATTTAATGGGATTTATGGTGTTCACATTAACATGAGAAAATGAGAATGTAAGAGTGGGAAAAAAAAACAGACAGATTTTAGTCACTTTTGCAGTCCAATCATATCTAATTTGCAAATACAAGGGCAACAAACCTAAGCATAGACATTAAAGGAGCTATGTTTATTATTTCGACTTTAAAATATTTAAAAAATACCTCAAATTGTCATAAGACTTAAGAATAAAGAGCTATAAGTTACAGCAAAAACACCAATGTATTGAATTGCCCAGATATGAACTGAATATATTCATAAATATTCATAATAATGATCCAATAGATTTCGGTGACCACTAGAGGGAGTAGTGAGTCACTCTGCTGCTCTACCATGGTGATGAAAACGTATGAGAAAGTGAACTGATGAGAACCGATACGAATCAAATTTTAGAGTCAAAGAAAGGAACAAAGTGATAAAAGCTAGAAGCACTGTTGTTGTTTTCACCATTGGACACCGCTCTAAATGAAAAAAAGTAGAGTTTGATGCTGAAATTATAGTGTTTCTTCTACATGGGTGAGTCTGATTATGAGGCTTGTGAAGACGGGGTGTAACGATACAGAAAAATTTCAGTTTCGGCACTGGGGTCTTCGGTTCAATACATTTTCGATACTGTGGCATGTTGGAGGAGCAGCTGGGGAAGTTTCCCAGCATGCATTGGGACAAAGTAATTTGGGATAGTTTTATGTATTTACAGTGTTCTAAGTTTAAAAGAAGTGTTGTTCTTGTTTGATAACAGAGTTATGGTGTGTTTTACCCTTTTTGTTAGTTGTTTTCTTGTGGAAAGATTAATTCTATTGATTTCATTTTCTTGCACCGTGAGCTAAGTTCCTCCTTTGTTTCATGAGGCTTTGTAATGGTTATTGAGTTGAGTAACAGTAAAATTTCTTGAACGTCTGAACTTTTTACCTGAATGTTATAATATGTTGTTGGTATAGTGAAGGACACCAGTGGGGGGGGGGGGGGGCACTCTGCAAATATTGCAAACTGAAATTGAAACATGCTTCGAACATCTGACCTGGCTTCTGTGCCTCTGTTATACTCCGTTGTGATGTTTACCCCCCCTCTTATTGGCACCCCAGTCCTAGAATGAAATGTTTGTTTTTTGCAGTGGCGCTGAGAATTCTGTGAAGGGAAACCCTGCACATGGGTTCTGCTTGCAGCCACCCTGCCTTCAGAGTGTTTGCGTTCTTCACATTGGCTACTTGTATTCGTTCGATACACATCTGTATTGTTTATGTTTATGTTTATGTTTACGCATTTGGCAGACGCTTTTTTCCAAAGCGACTTACAGGGGAAAACCAATTAAATCACTCAATCAATCAAATTTTATTTATATAGCGCCAGATCACAAAAAAAGTTACCTCTTGACATTTTATATATAGAGTTGGTCAAAACCAGACTCTAAGTCAATTTACAGAAACCCAACAGAATCCTCCAGGAGCAAACACTTGTGACTGGTGACAGTGGCGAGGAAAAACTTCCCTTTAACAGGCAGAAACCTCGAGCAGACCCAGACTCCTGGAGGATGGCCGTCTGCCTTGACCAGTTGGGGTTACAGAGAGAGAGTAGAGAAGGGGAAAAAGAGAGAGCGATAGAGATAGAGACTGGGGGAGAGGGGGAGTAGGGGGAGACACATGGAGGCGGTTGAGGATAAGTGAGTGGTGATGATGAGGGCAGGGAAGAGGCCGGACCACCGCAGCAGGTCCAGAGATAATCGTGAAAGAATCTGTGGTTATCCTGGGAAAAACCTTATTAGAATATTTAAAATGGAATGTTTGAAAGTGCTAGGATAGGAGGTGCTCTCGGAAGAGCTGGGTCTTCAGGAGCTTCTTGAAGATAGGCAGGGATGACTCTGTTCTTGTAGCACTTGGTAGAGCGTTCCACCAACGTGGAACGACCCATGAAAAGAGCTTGGATTGTCTTGTACAAGGTCTGGGGACCACCAGACTACGTTCCCCAGACGAGCGGAGTGGTCGTGGGGCGACATAAGCTTTTATTAGTGCACCTAAGTAGACAGGAGCAGACCCACGGAGAATTTTGTAGGCTAGGATTAAAGATTTGAATTTGATGCGGGCAGCTATGGGTAGCCAGTGTAACTCAATGAGTAAGGGGGTGACATGTGCCCTTTTAGGCTGATTGAAGACCAGATGCGCTGCTGCATTCTGGACCATCTGTTGTGGTTTGACAACACAAGCTGGGAGGCCCGTTAGAAGAGCATTGCAGTAGTCAAGACGGGAGATAACCATAGTCTGCACCAGGAGCTGGGTGGCCTGTTCGGTTAGGTATGGCCTGATCTTTCTTAGGTTGAACAGAGTGAAACGGCATGATCGGGTGACAGAGGCAACGTGATCCGTGAAGGTCAACTGATTATCAATCATGACTCCCAAGTTACGTACTACACTGGTAGGAGCCAGAGGTATGGAGTCAGTAGTGATGGAGATGTCCTGCTGTATGGTTGGCTTAGCTGGGAAGACCAGCAGTTCAGTTTTGGACAGGTTCAGCTGAAGGTGATGGGCTTTCATCCATGCAGATATGTCAGAGAGACAATCTGAGATCCGCACTGAGACTGTGGAGTCATCAGGTGGGAATGACAGATAGAGCTGGGTATCATCAGCATAGCAATGATATGAGAAGCCGTGTGAGTGGATGATCTGACCGAGTGAGGTGGTGTATATGGCAAAAAGGAGGGGGCCCAACACAGAGCCTTGGGGGACCCCCGTGGTGACGCGGTGAACTGCTGATGTGTGCCCTAGCCAGGACACACTGAAGGACCGACTAGTAAGGTAAGATTGAAACCAGGAGTGTGCGTGGCCTGTGATGCCCATGTTCCAGAGTATGGATAACAGGATATCATGACTGACAGTGTCAAATGCTGCTGATAAGTCCAGTAGAATGAGTACTGAAGACTTGGCTGCTGCTCTAGCCTCTTTCAAGGCTTCTGTCACAGACAACAGAGCCGTTTCAGTGGAGTGGCCGATTTTGAAGCCAGATTGGTTGATGTCAAGGAGGTTATTTTGGGAGAGGAATTCTGTGACCTGTTTGAAAACCGCCCTTTCGATGGTCTTAGAAAGGTATGGGAGGAGTGAGACTGGTCGATAATTCTCCACTTGAGTGGGGGTGAGGGAAGGTTTTTTGAGTAGTGGTGTTACCTGCGCTTGTTTAAATACTGTAGGAAATGTTCCTGATGTCAGTGAAGCATTAATCACATGTGTGATTGGTGCTGTGATAGTAGGGGCAACAGACTGTATTGTATTGAAGGCCCCGAACCAAAACATTTTGGTACAAACAAGTGCACTTTTACATCCCTATTAATAAGTTATTATGTAACATTATCTTTGCTAATTTCAGTGTTTGTTGATTCGCAGTTCAGACTAAACTGTGACAGTTTTGACCTTGTTTGGACGATTCCAAACAGATCTTTAGTTCAGCTACTGACAACACAAACCACATGCAGAACAGAGGTGATTTGTGGTTTTACTGTGGCTGAGCTAACAGAGCTATAATGTAAACTATCGGCTGACGCAGTACTTTACATAAAGAGTATAACAGTGTTTTTTTGACCACCTGTTAAAATATTCTACATACAAGTCCTTTAAAGTGATACTTTCTTTGGTTGCTATCTTTACAAAGGGCAGCACACTGTAACCATGGTATATTCACATGTGTATGAATCCTGAATAAGACTGTTAAAAGCATTAGGGGTGTCCTTACTTTACATTTTCACCCTGCATCTTGAGGTGGTAATGGATGGTTATTTTTCAGCTCATACAGACTCTTATCACCTCCCATTAAAGATTCACATCAACTTCGCCTCACTTACAATCAGAGTGAGCTGTAGTAGGCTTAATTTCACTGCAAAATGTCAGAGCACATTACAATCAAAGGCTTTTGCACATGGATGAAAATAATTGCATGTCATCATTCTTTATTTGTCTGACAAATTTGCTCCCCAGGTATGTACAGGTGTGGACCCTTTGTTTTGGGGCTGCCGAACAGATCACACTCCCTTTTTTCTCATGTTATTTTATTTTTCACATACTGTAAGTCAATCCAACAATGATCCAACATCAATCTATACCTATATAAATTCTTACATTGCATATTTCACCCTACCACTGAACCAGGCTGTGTATATTTTAAAGAATTTAATGCAAAGCCACTATGATGTCTGTAATTTTCTCTCATTCCCCAGCTTCCTGAGGGAGCACATAAAGAACTCTGACTCCCCTGAGAGCTTTGCAAATGTGAATAAGCAGCTGTATTAGTCTCTGCATGAGGCAGCCAGGAAACAGCAGGTGAAGCAGCTCTGAGTTAGTGGGAGCTGAAAACTTGGCAAGACTTCCCAGTTAAGAAAATTAATCCAAATCATGGGGAAAATCTTGTCCAGTAACATAAAAAATGCTGCTGCTGATGCATGGTTGAGGAGTAGTCAATGTTCATTTCCAAGAACCCAGAAGGTGCTCTCAAAAACAAAATGGTCAGCTGTTGCGCTCAGGCTACACATCCCAAAGTTCAACTCAGGGTAAAAGCAGTGCAGTACCTCTTTAGTAGAAATGTCTAAAAATTGATAGTCTGTTTGTTGGATGTCATTGTTGAGAGTGGCCAAAGCAGGTCACTCGCACAAAATGGGTAAAACTCACTCAATACACAGACGTTATCCATGTCTGTGATTGTTTGTGTGAAAGGGAGGTTTCAGATGAGTTCGTTATCACTGACAAAAAATTAGCACTCAGTACAGAATTAGCTCTCACTGATTGGGTTCACCTTTCTGGTTGAAGGCATGTAAATCATTAGAGTGTATTTTACAGTAATCAGTAAACACCTAACTATCCAGAACACGTCATTATACTGTACCCTCACTGTTTACAACCCTGTTAGCCGCACCTCTGCCTCTGCTTATGCCATGTGGACAAGTAGACATTTATCTGGGAAAACAGATATTTTCTCATATGTTTTGGCCTTTCATCCACATGAAAACTATAGTTTAGGTCACTGAAAACAGCTATTTCTGAAAACTCCAGCCAAAGTGGAGATTTTAGGAAGCACAGTTTCCATGCTTGTGTGTGTACAGGGCAAAGCAGAGTTTTAGACTCCGAGTGTCACACTATACAACAAAGAAATGCATCAACATCATGTGATCGATCTTTGTTTATTGCCATGATAGCACACTACAGCGTATTTATATTGTTTAGGTAGATGTAAACTTTTCTGAAAACAGTCTGGTGGGTACGATGTTATTACTGAAAACGGAGGTGGAGAAATCTGTTTCTATCAATGCCCAACTACATGTAGATATGACTTTAGTCATGTTCAAGATTACCTAACTCTGCCCCTTTTTCTCCAAAGCCCTTTTGCTCCAAAGAAGAACATGAAGAAACTCCCCTGCTGAAATGTAGAAAGAAACGTTCTAACTGCAAGCTCTTAATAGGTGAATTGGTTCAACTGAAATGCCCCAATGGTGTGAATGTGAGAGTGAATGATTGTTCACCTGTATATGTCAGGAGCGTACCTATATTCCCCAGTACCTACCCTAACCCCTAACCCTTAGTGAAACTAGTTAAACACCACTGCCTGTAATTATGGTTTGTAGGCCTATGGAAATACATTCCCATCATGTATGTAGGACTGGGGAACATAGGGCTGACTCCTACAGTTGAAGCCAAAATTATTAGCCCCTCTTATGAAATTAGACAAAACTCTTAATTTCTCTATGGAAATGACTATTATCAACAAGTGTTTATAGTGTATTTGTTTCCAAAATAAAGACAAAATGTCCACTAAGTTTGATTACGATACTTTATTGATACAATGAGATGAAACAAGAAAGGGCAAAAATGAGACATCCAAAACTTTAAATAATTTAATAATTAAACTAATCTTTACCTTTCAAAGGTACCTGTGAACATTTGAAAGGTAAAGATGAGTTTTGGAAGACTGTGCTTTGGTCTGGTGAGACTAAACTAGAACTGCTTGGGCACATGGATGTTGCTTATGTTTGGCGAAGAAAAGGAGAGGTCGTCAACCCTAAGAACACAGTTCCCACAGTCGAACATGGTAATGGGAGTATCATGCTGTGGGGCTGTTTTGCAGCCTCAGGCACAGGGAGCTTTGTTTGGGTGTGTGGCATCATGAAAAAAGAAAATTATAATGAAATTTTGAGGGATAATATGCAGAAATCTGCTCATAGTCTAGCCTTAGGTCATCGCTGGGTCTTCCCACAAGACCATGACCCAAAGCATACATCAAAATTGGTCCAACAGTTCCTCAAGGACACCAAAACCAAGGTCCTGGAGTGGCCCGCACAGAGCCCAGACATCATTTTTGCCCTTTCTAAAAATAAATAAAATATCATCATCAGACTTAGCGGACATTTTGTCTTTGTTATTTTGGAAATAAATACACTATAAACACTTACTGTTAATGGTCTTTTCCATGGAGAAGTCAAGAGTTTTGTCTAATTTCATAAGGGGGGGGGGGCTAAAAATTTTGGACTCAACTGTATATGCTAGCCTTGTGATGAACTGGTGACACATCCAGGATGTACCCCACCTTCATCTTTTGGTAGAGGGGATAGACTCCAGACCCCCCGTGACCGCCACAAGGAATAAGCAGTTCAGAAAATGGATAGATGGATGTTTGGATATGTACGGAGAATGCATCAAATAAGCAAGCCTATTTTTTTTTTTTTTTTTACAAAATTGACAGCACTCAACATTTGATTTGTTTCATCCATCTATCTGCTCTTTTCCTTAATTGAACAATTAACCCTTGAGAGTTTTTTGGGCATCCTGTGTGTTTAACTCTGCACACCACTGTAGACATTTTCAATATGAGCCAAAACCACTATCTCACATGTTGTTTTTTCATCTGCGTAACTGTATTTGGCACAATTAAGTCTTTGTCACCTGGCAGATCACATCCAGTATTTACCACTGTTTATTCCACTTAGCTGAAAACCCCTCTGATTTCCTAAAATCTGCATCATAGTTTTGATTTTCTACAGCCTGAACACAAACCAAAGGAGTGAGTCAAAATTGTTGTTTCATCTCAAATCACTAGAATTATTGACACCTAAAAACTGCCAACACTGCACTAACACAGCAGTTCTTGAAGCTTTGTTGCACCGTGCACAGCCTATCAATGACCACTTCACGTGTTGCTTTAGTATCTATTTAATAAACTGTGTTTGTGGTGTTTGTTAGTACTTCTGCTGTATAATCAATTGCCCCTGTGGTGATAAATAAAAGTTATACTTGACATATTCCACCAGTCTATGGACTTATTTCTGCCAGTATGTGAAATCTGTCATTATCATTTTGTTAGCGAATTGTATTTTCCATGGCTGTTGGACTTTAAAAAAAAAAAAAAAAAAAAAAGCTGATCAACACAGGCTGTTGCTATGATCATAACAGAATCTCTATGAACCAAATGTACTAAACAAGACAGAAAAACGAGACTTACCTTATTTTAGTTGTTGTTTCTTGCAGTCATTAACACTGACTCATTGTATATGTGAATATCCATCCGCTTTAAGTCTGTATTTTTGTAAAAAGTCACTCTTACATCATTGAGGATTGGAAGAAATATAAGTCCAAAGCCATTCCCAACTGAAGATACACAGTTTCGTGGACTGGAGATGAAAACAATCAGGACAACAGAGGACAGGAGTGTGATTAGACCTAATGAGAAGAAGGTTTATCAGTTTACCTCGATTTATCAGAGTAATGACACTTACATAGACTCCCGTTGTCAAAGAAATATGCACCTTCTTCTGGGTCATGGACGGGCCAATAGTTCCAAACACTGAGTGTAACGCTGTCAGAACGCATTCATTTCTATAGAGGGTACGCACGTGACGTCACCGCTAGCGGAAGTCACCGCAGTTATGTCCACTGAGTGGCAGAAAGAGGGAGATGAGTAGCGGCTTTGGCTTGAATACTGTGAAAACTTTAGAACAATCTAAAAAAATGGGGAAGAGCTGTTGTGCCAGTGATTGCACAAGTAGGTTTAAAAAGCACTCGGAGCTATCGTTTTAGCGGCAACCTAAAGCCAAAGACAGAAGAAGCAGATGGATCGCTGCAATTCGTAGAAATAACTGGAATCCAGGAAACGAAACCTGGATTCGTGTCAGGTAACGTTAATTTATGCTGTATTCTTGCGTAAAATCATACCTTAAATTACATATCGTTTTGGCTAACGGTATTTCTTAGTAAAGCTCTTAATGTTAGCATCTGTCATTTATTTCTTTGTCATATATTTCATAACTGAAACGTTTTTGTCTTCAGTTGTGTGATTCTGAACCTTGTGCTCTACATAATTTGTAAACTAGCTTAAACTGAGGCTAACCTAGTTTTCCAAATAAGGGGGTACTCTAGCACAAAGCTGTTGTAGCTGTGTTGTATCAAGTATTTGATGTAAACTCAACTTAAATCTCCACAGTACCAGTAGATCATCCACTCACTTGGGTCAATACTAAGGGTTAAACCACAGTAAATCAGTGGTGAACTGTGAGCACTACTGTTGGGCCTTTACCTTGGCAATCACCGCCAAGAAAATACGTCTGCACTGACAGAAAACCTCAAAAACAATAGTATGTTGAACTGAAAGCACTCACCAGCTGTAATCCTCTAATTAACGATGACGAGGACGTCAACACCTCTTTGGCTTTTGTATGCTTTCAGCCTTTGCATTGGGTATTTTCCCGGCGTTGAAATCAGGTTCATATAAATGTCAGGATACGTGATTTCCATCCACATATCAATGTTCGTAGACCATTTGTTGTTTGGTAGCTTGTATGGATCCATGTCCAGTCCAATTGTCTTTAATTTCATATTATATTCCACATTTTTCCTGGTCTCGCTGTAGTTACTGCTATGCTCCGACATGTTGAGCCGGTTTGTTTTTGCCACTCAATCTGACTTAGAGGGGCGTGGCCCAGGGGGGAAGTGACGTATGTGCATTCCCTCTATTGCAGCTGATCCAGCAACTCCAGTGGTAGGTTGACAAGATATCGTCATCTTTCAAATTATTGAGTGTATTTCAGGTATTAGCAGACATTAATGTTGTATATTCAGTTTTCTTTGGTTAGGGTTTGAACAAATTTATGTTAAACACCTGTTACATTCGATTGTCAGCTGTAGCCCTATAGTTTGCTAGCTGACTTGGACAGCTGTTGAGATTTATCCACTATAAGCACAAATTATGGAGTTTTGATGATAAGGTAACATTAGTACAAATGTTGTTGTCAGTGGGTTTTATTTTAGTTGTTTGGCTGAACCTGGTGGTGTTTGGTTCATTTTGTCAGCTGAGGTCATGTGATCATTAGGAGGAGAGTTGCTGTAGAGCTGAGCTCTGCCAATAAAAGTTCATTATAGTAATTATTCATGAGTTAAAGGAAGCGAAACCTCTGTCACTTGGTGTTTGTGAGATCCGACTCATCCTATAAGGATACTATTGAGTTTGAGTTTGCTAATGTTGAGTTTTTAATGAGTGTAGCATCTGTGCTAATGCTAATGTGCTAAGTTAGCTGCTATGCTCTGCGCTGGTTAATGCCTTATTGTGTGTGTCATCAGAGCAGAGCTTGGCACACACAGTGTTCACAGCTAACCACTGTTTTCTGCTTGTACCAGTCTTATAATAGTAAAATTTAAAAATGGTAAATTGTCTATCTCCTTATGAGTACGTACAATTGCAGAATGAATGAATTTGTAAAGTTAGCACCACTCACGTAAGTAGCCTATCCAAGCTAACACCAACCTTTCCCCCAAAAATTTACGTTTTCAAAATAATAAATGCAGTCCTTCAGTGGTCAACCCCACTACTCAAAAGTGTAACAAACAACAGTACATGAAGCAGTGACACGATGGTTGTATGTGATTTATTATGAGATTTACCATGCTCGCTGCTGTTTCTCCCATTAAATAACATGGGAGCACTTAGTTTGACCTATTCAGGCTTATGTGAACCATGTGATCACTGGAGCGGCGAGATCAAAGCGTGTTATGACTCTTTTTAGGGCTCTGAGTACGTCCAAATAGGTATAGACTGCTGTATGTCATGCCATTTCACTTTATAATAACTCACCTCTGTCTGATGTTTAAACTCTGGTCATGAACCTGTTTGCACTTAAATGTCATTTTGCAGCTTCATCACACTAAATAATACAATTTTCTTGGCACCTTACAGTTATTTTTGCACATTACGGTTAATGATCCAGTCATTTTTACCCAGATCTTTTTCATACTTCTAATTTGTTATGTATCATATTTGCTCATGTATTCTATTTTCATATCTATGAGAAAAATGTCTGTCTGTGTCTGTTTGAACAGGTGGTTACTCTAGGCACTTGTGTAAAAAGAGATGCAGTAAAAGCAGAAGTACAGATTCAACACATTAAGCCAAGTAAAAATGAGAATGTACAGGCTGACGTTTAAAGGATGAAAGTAAAAAGTAGATTTTTTTCACATCTTGTACATAGTTTTTTCTTGAAACAGCTTTTATGTCATTATTACCATGTTGAATTGCCCTTTTGTTTAATACACATCAACATTTTGTTACAGCCTGTTACCTTTAGGCCATTAGACTTATCTTACTTTGTCGTAATGACTTTGTCGGTGACTTAATTCTTCTTTTTTTTGTCTGTCATATGCTATTGTGGTTTTTAGGACTTTTATTCACAGCTTCTCTTTTTCCTACTTATTACCATAAAATTACTTTGTACATTTATCACTTATTATAAAAAAAAAAACTTTCCTTCATTGAAAAAGAAAAGTTAGAGCCTCATGCTGCAATAGCATTGCATCAAAAATGAACAAAATAAGCATGAAATCACAAAATCACAGCCTACTGGTCCTTTGTTTCCATCGCTTCAGTGCCATTTTCACCATGACACAGTCATCCTGTGTGATATGCAGTGATGGATACGGCACAGAATAGTGTTTTTGTTCTGTCCTTTAAGATTGAAATCAGTCTTGATGTTGGGAAGGTGTGTAGTGATGCTCAGTAAAATATAATTAATCATTCACTTCAAATGCATTCACACTAAATAATATGTCTGTTTCATGAATGTAACAAGTAAAGCGATGCATTTTGTAGGAAGTAAAAGGAAAAAGTACAGATACCTGAAAACTCTACTGCATTAAGAGTTATGAAGTATTTGTACGTTTACATCACACCTCCATATAACTTCAACAACTCATTCATTCATTAAATCAGTCAATAACTCTTTTGTTAATTAATTTTGATTACTTTTCAAGGAAAAAAAAAAAAGACAAAAGTAAAGCTTCTTAAATGTGAATATTTTCTGGCTTATTTTCTTCTCTCTGACAGTAAACCACACAACTTTCACCTGTAAACCAGTTGTAACATTTAAGAATGTCAAGAGGGGCTTTGGGAAACACTTCTGCACCATTTTCTGACATTTTGCAGACCAAGAAATTCATCGAGAAAATATCAACAGATAAAGCAATAATGAAAAAAAATAAATAAATCATTAGCCACCGTTCTGGATTTGAGAAGTAGTCTGTCATCGAAGCAGAAAATAAATGATACAAGGTGTTTCAGGTGAATTAAAGAAAAATGATACACATTAGAGTTCTTCTGCCATCTGAATGTTGTCCTTAACCCATAAAGACCCAGTGCTACTTTTTTGTTGGTTCCCAAATGAATTATTCTCTCTATTTACCCTTTTTTATGCAATTTTTGACCATTCATTATCATATTATTCACTGTATTTTGTATTTTTCACTGTAAATCCTATATTTTCCTATATTTAATTTCCGATATTTAATTTAGATGTTCATGATAACTCAGAGTAAATTTAAAGGTTATCATATCAAAACTGAGAAAACTGAAGAAAAAGTGACATTTTTGGCAAAGATACCATTAACTGAACATAATCTAAGTATCTTCATCCACTATCATTGATCAAAATCCATAGGTTTTACTGGTGAATCAATGTTGTAGAAGATGACAGTGTTCCCACGTTCACTATGAAGCCTCTCAACGTCCAAATGGGTCATATCTGATGACCATGAAAAGATGACAAATGCATTTTACATCAGTTATTTACATGTATTGATAGGATTAGTGGATCAACAGGTATTAAACATTTTAGATCAGTAGATACTTTTGGTCGATGGTGGATGTTTGGGTCTTTATGGGTTAAAGCAAGAACCAAAACTTTATTCCAGTTTGCCAATTGTCATTGTATCATAATATTTCTACACTGTTCTGTCAGTTACAGTTATTTAGCAATTATGGCCAAAATGTAGTGACAACAACCATAATCTTTGGCTTTTGGCCACCAGAAGTTTATGCAAAATTAGAAAAAAATAGCCCAAAGCATCCCAGAGATTTCATAATATATGAATGGAAAATGCATGAGGTCACAGTGGGCTTGACCTCTGACCTTTGGCCACCAAAATGTTTTCAGTTCATTCTTGAGTTATAGTGAATGTTTGTGCCAACTTATGTGACATTCTGGCAAACCATTCATGATATTCTGTGTATTAAACATAATGGGCACAGTGGACACATTTAAACAGATCCCAGTATAATCATCATTAGCCCAAGTTAATTTCCCTTTAGACAGATTATTCATGTTTCATTAGGTGTAGAATTTACTGAATGTGTTGAATGTGTCCGTGTCACCCTCCCAAAAATAAACTTTAATTGTGTGTTATCAATCAATAAAAATGACATGGCCTCGTTGAGCACACATTAACGAAACAGATGCACATCATGGCGTACTGTTTAAATGAAATGGAGGTTTTGTTGTGCATCTTCATCAACCTTCTCCCGCTAAATAATAAGCTATCTCTAGTCTAGGGGCTTCTGCGTAAATGATGCGCATTGAAAACCACTTTGCACCACTCAAACAAATCTGTTCTATCATGGGAACTATTCTTTTCCATTTAATTGGTTTTCTATGTCTGAAGATCTTTAAAACTAAATAACTAGGTCAAACACATACAAATACATTGCTGAAATTAGTGCAAAACATAGAACTTGTATCTTACAAATTTTCTGGTCAGTTACATTGCCCTGAGATAGTTTGGGCTCTGGGCTGTTGGGATTTGTAGTTTTCCTTTCCATTGAGTAGATGGTTTCAAATAGATTTTGTAATTTTACAATGCCTGGTCACACAGGATTAATTGTACACATGTAGTTTATAGTTGTGATAGTGTTTATTATATAGTTACATACTTATATAGCAGTGGTGGCTGCTCGTCTTTCAGAGAGGGGAAGCTCATTGTTGGCTTACATCAAAAAAATGTAAAGTTATTTAAACATAACTTTGGCCCTCCGTTCCTTTTCAAGAAAATGGTCAGTGACCTTATTGTACCAAGTAAACAAGAAAACATTGAAATTATGTTAAATTGAAACAACGAAGTACAATGAGTGTGTTTTATTTACAGTGCAAGAAATGAACAAGTAATTTCGTAGTGCTTTCTCTCTCGATTTCACAGCAGAATGCGTGACGGTATTAAACTGAACTCTGTCAAGTGAAGGAGTAGATCTCAAAATAGCTGTCAATCAAATGGGATTCAGCCTTTCGACTGATCCTCCAATCAGCATGTGGAATCCTGGCGCCCAGCCGAGCTCCGCCCACAGCTCCATTTACCCCCTGGAGACACCCGGCGTCCGGGGGTGGGACAACATCATGGCATTTATCCAATTACCGTCCAGTTTTGATGAAAAAAAACTGTTCCACTCAGTCCCATTGAAGTGCATGGACGCCGGGTGTCTACGGGCAAATGCACTGAGCAGAGATCGTATGAGAAAACAGCGCAATGGGAATATATGAGAAGTGAACGACATCGAGTCTGTTGATTCGTGATAAAGCTAATTCTGAACGAACTCGTCTGTGAGATGAACATGTTCTAACACATTTGTAGTCAATGAAATGTAAACACAACTGTACATATTTGACCATTTAATTTTCGTAATTTTAAGGGAAGCCGGGCTTCCCTTGCAGTCTATGAGAAATCACCACTGCTATATAGTAGAGGTTTCTATTATTTGTACAAACAGCTGCAGTAGTAGTATATCCACTGGTAAAGGTGGGGTATGAGATCTTAGAAAAACGGTTCATGCAAGCTGCTTTTTGAAAATACTTAATTCAAAAGTCCAAACCCCTTTCTTCAGACATCCCCCAAAAGCCACGCCTCCAGAGTACTGGCACGCATAATGCTTGTTCTCGAGGGTTCACGAGCGCTGCACAGCAACAATTCGCCCGGTTCCGGCTCCAGCTCCAGCCCTAATCCATGCATACCTTATTCAGTCTCCTCCAACACCCCAGCTCTTACAGAACAGCCCCAGTTCATACCTATCTGACTAACGTTACATTTCCTACAGATTTATGTTAGTGACAAAAAAGTTTGCCAGTGAACTTTCTATCCTAATATAGCTAATATAGCCATGCTCTGGCTCTGGCTTCGTTTCCTGTACAAGCGCTTCAAGCCTCTGAGAACAATTCATGCACGAAGAGGGGTACGTGCAGAGGGGGGAGTGGGGAGGGACAAATGGCAGTTGAGTTTGATAGACAAATCACCACTCAATCATTTCGATTGGGCGCTTAAAATGATTAGATGGTGTTTTTTCCATCCTGTCCGTTCCATAGGTGACCAAATTTTTTATTTTTGTGTTAGAGCATTTAATTATTTGCCTGTAATCGGGGTGTGAAGAGGATTTTAAGTAATATAGTAAAAATGCTCCAGGAAAACATCTTGCACCCCACCTTTAATACTTGTATTTGGAGTGGTAGCATTACAGTTTTTCTCAGTGGCTTTGGTACATTTCTCAGATCAGGATTGAAATTCTCAAAACTACTTCTTCAGTCTTCACATCATTGTCACTTGTACACATTTTTTAAAAAAAATAGGACCAATGGCCCTGTAGCTTACAGGCCAAATTAAAAGCTTTGGGAAATGTATCCGGGTGCCATTTATTATCATCCAGTTATGTGTATTTATTATATTACAGAAATAGCCCATGTTTTGGTCATATTCCAATCAGATCTGTAAAAAATTCAAATTCCAATTTGATATCATTGATACTTACTGATTTATTGTGTCAATCCACTTCCTATCTCTTATAATGAGAAAATTTTTCAAAGTCACACCAAATCCAGAATCAGATCCGGATCAAAATAATTTCAATACCTTGTGTTGATGTCATCATAAAGAAGCTGTATACCAAGTTTGAAGTCAATCAGAACTGTAGTTTCGGAGAAAAAGCCGATTGAAATTTTTCCCCCATAAGAGCCCATGTTAAATTTTCCGTCAGTTCCCGGATCCAGAAGAAGATCCTGATCAGCATGTGGACATTATGTTTTGGCCATCTCCTCATCAGGGCTGGACTGTAGAAATTTCCACTGGATATCATTTATATTTACTGAGTTATTGCATCGATCCACTTCCTATCTTTTATAATGGGGAAATTTTTCAAAGTCGTACCAAATCCAGAATCAGATCCAGATCCAAATACTTTCACTAACTTTTGTTGACATGATCATAAAGAAGCTGTATACCAAGTTTGAAGTCAATTGGAATTGTTGTTTCGGAGAAGAAGACGATTGAAATTTTTGTAACAGACGATGACAGACGACGACAGACGCCGCCGCCGAAGGACACCACATGACGACAATAGCTTACGGCCTATCAGCCGGTAAGCTAAAAAGCAGTTTCTCATTTCTTTGAACAAGTTGCAAATGCTTTGGTACACCCATTTGAATGATTATGTATAATTCTCCACTGTTTCCTACATTATCAATTGCCTATGCCATGTTGATCAAAATGTATTATAATGGTCTCTGTTGAATTGTCTCACCACCCACAACATTAGTTCATCGCATAAGTCTTTAAATGCAAAATGGTTGAATGAGTTGTCATAATATGTCATGCAAGAGAAGATATTTGTTGTGATGTGGATGAGAAATGAAGACCCTGGTGCTAAAAGTTACAAAAAACATCTGTTAAAAATATTTATAGGGTGGACTTAGCTAAACAAATACAACATGTTTATATACTCAACTTGAACTGTCCAAAAATGTGACTTCAGTACTTTTAGCACCACGGTCTTCAATTTGTGGCCCAACAGACAGGAACATCAGGAGGTGTAGGAAGACTGCACTGGAATTCCTACAGCCCTGCATGGACAGTTTTCCCTAAAGAGATTGTCCTATGTTCACATTTCTACTTTTGTTTGTATTGTTTTTTTCTTTGTTCTATGCAGTGCTGTCTTTTCTTTTCTGTATTGCAATGACATGGTCTATCAACAAATTATAGTACAAACAGTAAGAACGTACATGTGAATCTTGTCCAGTCTCTTGCAATCGGTCTCCCACATACACTTAGGTGTAACTTACAATTTATAATAATTATCATCAAAACTTTAGCCATAGTTTACTTCAGAACATCCCTCCAGAGTACATTGTTATATTGACAACATGACTAAGCAGTTGGATTGTCTTATCCGTATACAATGACACAAGAACTTGTCACTCTGATGGCACTGTTCCTTGACACAGATATTTACTTTTGAGAAACGAACTATGGGTTTTGAGCAAGAAACTGGCTTTTACAGTAATCCAAGGCGTTTTGCTATTTGTGCGATTTGTTTTGAGAAATGCACTTACTGTTTTGCAAATGTCGAGGATGATTCGGGAAATGTACCAAAGTGACTGAGATAAACTGTAACAGTTATGGACATTTGTTCCAGCTATTGTTAATTATACTAACACCAGCTGTTCTAGTTTTTAACAGTTCTGGTTCAGTCTGCTGTGCATCCATGTGTCTCCCCCTATTCCCCCCCTTCTCCCCAATTTCTCTCTCTCTTCCTTTACCCTTTCTCTTTAACCCCAACTTGTCAAGGCAGACGACCATCCTCCAGGAGTTGGGCTTTGCTCCAGGTTTCTGCCTGTTTAAAGTTTTTCCTCATCACTGTCACCAAGTGTTTGCTCCTGGAGGATTCGGTTGGATGTCTGTAAATTGACTTTAGAGTCTGGTTTTGACCAGCTCTATATGTAAATTGTCATGAGATAAATTTTGTTATGATTTGGTGCTATATAAATAAATTTAAAAAAAAAAAGATTAATTTGATTGATATATAAGACAACAGCTATCTACAGTTTTACGCTCTTTGTGAAATTATAAATGTTAAGAATTCACTTGTGACAGGATATGATCCCCAAACACATATATAGAAAGATGGATTTAAAGATGTGTTGTGTATAAAACCTTGCGTTCTACAGCTGCATACACATGGATTATTTCATACATTATATAATTTTGTGTTTCTTCAATGACGTGTCCTGAACAAACCAAAAAAGCAGTAAAATAAAGTATCATACTGCTTTTACTTGAGCTGTCTTATTATTAATATAGAACATTTTCAGGGTGGTTGCTGTGAGATTACTGCATGGGACTTGGCTGTTTGTCTGCATGAATAAAATTATTTTACCCCCACTTATCTAGGACAACTTCAATAACATCCCCAGTGCTTCAGACTCCTGACATCTCTATCGTTTTAGCATCTGGATTAAAATCATTAATTATGATGTCGCTGTAAGGTGATGCTTTATGCTTTTTGCTCATGTTTAAATAGTTCATGTTTATGCAAAATTATGTGTATCTCTGTTATCTGCATTTGTAAAAACATTAAAATAAGAAAAGTACACATTATTAGACACTGAAGTGTAAGCACTAAATGGGTGATCTGATTAGACTGTGCAGTTTTCTAGCTGCACAAATTATCATATTAATAAGAAAACCTAATTTTCCTGGAACTGGTATCCCAGTATACAAGTTCTCCAGAGTTCACTTCAGTGTGAAGACAAGTACTGTATGTTCACACAGGATTATCTACAAAGAAATGCACTGATTGGCTTAATTAATAAATGAACATCAGTGCTTATCTTTTATATATTATGAGGATAATGCAGCTCAAACGTCTCCTGAGGCAGCGCAGTGGCTTAGTTGTGATTACTGTTGGCTTTTGGATAGAAGGTATGCAGTTTGGACACAAGTAGGGGTGTGCTGTATGTTAACTTGTACTTTGTTTCAGGTCTTTTTCAGACGTAAAGCCAGAAATATCATATGAATACAGAAATTGTCGCAAAATTGTTCTAATGCAAAGAATGTAAAGCAGGGAATGTACTGACTAATAGGTTTGTCCTGGATTTAAAAGGACTGTGACGGGCATAGCCACTGATATGGTTCTTTTCTCGCACCAAAGAACTGACCTCAGGATTGGAGTTTGATTATAGCACTCTACTCCTAAATATTTTTTTTTCTCTTGGGCATTGTTAAAGTATAAGTTAACTTTGTGGACAGTTGGTTAAATTTAAAGGAGGGGAAAAGGCCCAGAGCCCTTATGCTGTACTATTTGTAATTAAAGTGCAGCCAGTTTCCATTACAGCCCTTTTTTTTCTCTTGAAGCCATTCCACTGCAGCTTGTTCCTGCCACAGTGTTGTCAGTTTGGATGCAGAGGACCCTGTAATCACCTCCATCAGTCAGAAGGAAAACACTAAAGTCTTGGCTCACTTTGGCCTTGGTGGCAGCGAGCTGGTAAAACATACCAACTTATCATCATTTACAGCCTAATTTTGAGCCTTTTAGTAATGTAATTAAAGCAAATATGAGCGTGTATTTAAATCCAATAAATATGATTAACTCAACAATTTATGCCAAAAATTAAACTTCAGATTTCATCTTTTTTCAGAACCCTGAGAAGAAGAGAAACTGTTACAACATTAAAAGTTCAGGCAAAACAGAACAGGCGTTTTTGGTAACGCGAAGGCTGTTTTTTTCTGATAGACATGGCAACTGTCAATGAGGCTTTTATTTTTTTGTTGAACAAACCAGTACACTTTTCTGCTATGTCACAAAATTACACACTTATTACACATTATAATCTGACTTATTTGGCATGTCTGATATGTATTTAAAAACAACTTTAACATGTGAAACATATTACTGTACATAATCTCTCGACTGGAGTTTCAATCTAAAAACTGAATCTGGAGGATATTCACATTTAGAGAATCCAAGCCCTTTCCCTTCCACTGTGCCCCATGGGACCTAATTTCACAAAACATATGAATGACGGTCACTGGCGGCCTACAGTTACCTTTGAATAGCACCATTTACACATATGATATTTGTCTTTTTAAAGAATAATTTTATGAGCCACGAAAGTCATGTTTTCTGGCAAAAGGAAAAAGAAAAAATTTCCTGTTTTGTGTTAAACAGCTCAGTGGACTGCATCTGTAGTCGCGTGTGATACACATCATCAACACCAAAGCAGCTGCTGGCTTGATATATTTCACCTCAAAGTTTGAGAGTGAGGTGAAAAAGTATTAAAAGAGGTGAAAATTACTGCAGTCTGGTCATGTTGAAGCTGCAGAGACCTTCACAACAGCTCTGAATAACAGAGCAAGACAGTTCCATGATATCACCTCCATGACTTTTGAGTGTGTAGCATTTGGACTTTCAAACATCCAGGGCTTAAAAAGGGGTGTGTGTGGGCAGTTAGTAAGGCTGGGGGGGGGCAACAGTTTGTAAGATGGGGAGGAGTTCTCCGTAAGTACCAAAATGTTCCATATGTTCCCCTCTCTCTAGCCTCCTTTACACAGCACTTCTGTTATGGAAAATATTTCACCTTTATTCTGGAACAACATCTGTGTAAATGAAATGGTGGGATCACTTGGTCCCACCTCTGTTACGTTTCTGGAGGTGAAAACAGAGTTGTAATAAAGGTGGAATTATGATTCCGGAACGCTATGTAAAAGGAACGCCTCTCGTTCCACAACCAAGGTGTGACATTTTGATGATGTATTGTGTGTGGGACTCCTGCACTGGAGGGATTTAAAAATGAGTGCTGGCCGTGTACAGTAAACAAACATATCAACACGACCAGAGAGATGTCGAACTGGGGAGACGCCGAGATCTGTCACTAGGAACCACTGTCACTTTAGGCGGAGGACTCTATCCATGCTAACATTTGTGGAATGGTGAAAGACTCTGGAGACATTAGCAACACCACTATGCTCGGGGTATTTCTGACACGCAAGTTATACGTCACACTATACGCTGTGCTGCGTAACCGCCCCTTTGATTCCAGAACGCGGGTCCGCTATGTGAAAATCCATCCTGTTTCACCTCTGTTACTCCTTTGGCTTGGCTGTGGAAATGGGTCAATGGTGGAAAAAAGGTGGGATCACCATCTTGCCTTTTTTCCGGG